>NW_017100701.1:95524-111708 GCF_001263275.1 Habropoda laboriosa | reverse complement strand
TAAAGCTAAAATTCTTTTTTTTTTAAGATTTTAATACTTCGACAACTATTCTGTTCAAATTGTGTTTCAAAAACAAGACGAAAAATCTCTGAAAATTGGATTCAAAATTAGATTCGAGAAACCTGAGATTAAACTCGAAATGAAATTCCCGAAGCTTGCAATTTAGTGCAAATTAAATACTAAATTGTCTATTTTGCAACGCGTTAATTTTAATGAAAATACATTTCGACGGAAAATTTAGAACGATACAGGAATTTTTAGAGTTAACGAAATTGTCTTGGTCCAAAGTGGCCAGAAAATAGTGTGTGTGTTGGTGTTTTGGCCCCGGAGGCGAGTCGCAACAATTCCAATCCGAAGTTGGCTAATCAAAGGAGGCCCTCAGAGATGCGAAACGCAGCGCTCGCCGCAAATGTTTGCGCGCGTCGGCCGTAGCCAGCCGGAATACGCGATTCGACATAAATGAAATTACAAAGTCAAATGCAGATTGGGGGTACGCGCGTCGGATAAAGCCACTTAATGCAAACGACCGTCGTCAAAACGGCTAAACCTTTTGTTTAACACGTCTCGAATTAACTGAAACGAGCAACGATGCCCGATCACTCGAATCGCCCACCCTTATCGGCCTATCAATCATTCATGTTGCATTTTCAAACGTGACAGACGTTTCAAATAATTTCCTCCCTTAAAAATCAGGGATTAATACTGCACCAATTTGCTAGATTTTGATTGATCGTTTCGATGATTTCGTAACGAAATAGAATAGTAATAATTTCTCCTTCGTTCAGAAATGAGAAATAATTCAATTTACTATTAAGGTTCGAAGTATTAAGTTCGTTTTAAATTTTATACTGAAACTGAAATTAATATTTGAAACATACACTGCCGTTCATAAGTATTAAAAATTTTTAATTATATTTCTTCGCTAAAGTTAATGTCGTGTATCAGTAAAAATATACAGGGTGTCCCAATTTTTTCCGATAAAACTTTGTCAGTATCTTCTATGGGTATCGATAAGAAAGAAATCTTATATAAACATAGATCGTTTGAAGCTTTGTTAAAAAGTTATAACAAAAATACAAAGTACGAAGGGAATTGTATACATTCTTCCATATGATGTAAAAGCGACTGTAAAGAAAAATTCAACCATATGTGACACAATGATCTACAAAATCTTAAAAGATCAGGAATGAAAGAAATACTTTGAACAATTTGAACTTTTATTTTAATTACTCTCGTAATAAATACGTATTATATCTACTTTTTCTTCTATCACATATACGGTATTATTAAACACCAAGTTTTAACCCTTTCGCGACTAGCGCCGGTTATATCCGGCATCCGCTAAGCGCGTCGCATTAGCTCGCGCCTCGACAACTCAAAGTGAAGATTTATTTTAAAATACAGAACAAGGCCTCGACAACATTCCCTTTATCCGATACACCCTTAAGTCCTATGCTGTTCCAACGAAATCCTCTAAGATTTGAAAAAACGCGAGACACTCTTAATGTGTACGGTGTGCACTAACGGCACGACGACTCGTTCGTTAGCGGCGTACTGATGGCCAGTTCCGCCGTCGCGAAAGGGTTAAAATTGATTGCTTCACTTATTATTGTAAAATATGAAATTGTAACAAGGCAGATGTTCCTTACTGATTCGTCTGAGGATATTGAAACTACGCATTCACAATAACATGCAGATCTGTACTACTGACAACGTAAATAAATATTCTGATAATCAGTGACAACCCAATACCAGTCACATTGCAAGTCTGACTGATAAGACTGCATAACGCGTTCAAATACAATATTACGAAATGTTCAAACTATTTCTCTCATTCTTGTCACATTGTGTCACACTGGTTGAATTCGTCTTGATAGTCACTTTTATGTCACATTCAAGAATACACGGCATTCCATATAAAAAATTAAAGGTCACCTGTGTTTTTAAAAAACTGTTGCAAACATTAAATGTTGATATATGCTATTACATTAGTTGTAAAACACCGTCAAACTTTTTCCTCTTACATTTTTTCCTTACCACTTACGTTTAAGACGCTCTTTCATACTCTTGCGAGGTGACATTTTGGCGAACTAATGTCAACTAATTTTCAAACAATAACTTCATTTTACGTAAAAATATTATCAAAGAAAAATCAAACTTGAAAGAAAAGGCTGACTGGTAATAACGTGAACACCCTATACAGTAAAATGCAAATGAAGTTTTAAACAACCATTCGTTTCCATTGTAACTAACGCCAATCCAGCTCTATACCTCGTATAATCATTTATTAATACTACTTCAACTTCACAGTGTGTCTAATCCACTCCAACACGCTCCTATGATCGATTTTCCATTAACTCGCGCAGAATTGTAATGCTTCGGAAATAG
Organism: Habropoda laboriosa; assembly: GCF_001263275.1. Taxonomy (NCBI): domain Eukaryota; kingdom Metazoa; phylum Arthropoda; class Insecta; order Hymenoptera; family Apidae; genus Habropoda; species Habropoda laboriosa. The sequence continues at coordinate 109,320 of NW_017100701.1, read as the reverse complement.
TACTGCATAAATGCATTGTTTAACGGAGAAAACAAAACGCAACGCTCTCAGGAAGACATAAAGAATTAGAAGCGATGTCCTTTGTCAACTATGGAACCTTCTAGGAAACGAGGAAGATGCGACTCCACTGAGAATTTTTCGCGTCTCCCTGACCGCCCAAAGTCCCATTACGCGCGGGCTACCCTTGGGCCTCACTCCCCCGCCTTCGCGACATATCAGCACCCTGCCAACTTGGAAATTCCAGGGTGGGCGGCATGCTCGCGGGCCAGGGAGGACCGTTCAAGACGGTAGACCCGTCCTCATTGGCGGAAACCACCACCTTGTATCCGTACACCCATTTATAAATAAGTGCAGCAACGCGGAAAAAAGACAGATCAAGAAGGGAAAATAGACAAGTAGCACGTAACGAACACACACCACCTAAAATTGTCACTCTTCAACATAAAGCCTTTGTCTTACAACATATTAAAGTACGTGCAAACTCTAAGTCACCACGACTTCACACCAACAACCAACCCACACCAAGAACCACCGACAATCCTGCGCCACCACTCTCGAGCATACCGTTTGTTCGAAGCGCACGACGCAACAAAATGATCGATTCGCGATTTCAAACTCTTTGTCTTCATCAGTTGAACCTTCCTTTACGTTGAAAATAGAAAAATTTCAAATTAAACAATGTTTACACCAATGTAGAAATTAGAGAGCATCAGAGAGAGAGAGAGTTTACGAAAATGAACAACGATGGCTAGTGACTTGAAATCACGTTGCCATCGGGTGCCATAGAATTAATTGTTTAGAAGAAGGCATAAGAATGTTTAGAGATAGCAAGCAACTAGATGTTGTGTTGCTTTAAGAATGGGAACATTGTCCTAGAGGATTTGGTCACAGAAGACGGGTGTACCTTCTGGTAAGAAGATTGTGCGAAACAGCGCTGCATTTACCCCAGGACTTTCGGCGCATAAGATAGTTCGTATTTCTAACAAGTAACAATTAATAAAAAGTAATCACCGAAAAGCAATTTTTCAAGCTTATATTTAGAAGAAGATTATGTAAATTAACAAGAAAAACAATGATGGTAATTTTGAAATATTTGTAATTAACGACCTTTAAAAAATCTATTATTATATTTCTTACCATTGTTCTATTTTTGAACGAATAATTTTGTTCCAAGAAAAAATAATTAAATATAGAAAGTCAACGTGTCCTCGTCGTGAAAACTATGTGCCATACGTAGAGCTTAAGTACTGTCAATTTAAGCATTGGGACCAAATGATAGATTATTCTTTATAACATTTGCTAATAATTATTGTTAGGTGTATCCTGTAGCCGAATTTATGGCATCGTTTCAAGTGGTCACGCGTTGCAAGCAACCAGAGGGCGTCCTAACAATTACATAGTCACATATTTTATTTTTAAATAACTTCTAAAAGAATTGAAAGAATGTCAATTTTTTTATGTATATTAATTATTGAATCTTGGCGAATATTCTCTTCAAGTTGTCTAATTGTTGTTGGTTTACTAGCGCAGACCTTGTTCTTTAAGAAATTCCAAAGAAAGAAATCGGGGGCTGTCAGGTCTAGCAATTTAGGCGGCGAATCGATACTACCATTTTTGAAGTTCAAACGACCTAGAACTATGTCTTCCAGAAGTTGTATCGTATCACATGTGGTACTGTTGGAACCACATGTTTTCTAGACCCAACTCGTTCACTGGGCATGCTAAGAAATTTCGCAACAGGTATCGTTAAAATATTGTATAAAACAGTGCTTGAAAGACTCAATTCCTGAGCACGATGACGGACAGAGGTGTTTGGTTCTCGTTCAACACTGTCACGCTCGCTGCGAATATTTTCCGCCAAGCATCCGGTTCGAGGATGGCCAAAGTATGGTCTAACTGTCACCGTACTAAACTCCGGGAAATCCTCGGTCAAATGTTTCATTGTTTTGTGATCAGGCACGCGATATCGATGAAATTTTCCTCGTGATTTTCTTATATACAACATTAACGAATACTGATTTGCAATATAAGTTTCTACGACAAACGCACGTTGTTGAAATGTGCAGCACTCCATAACAAATCTCCTATGTGTCTATTCCGCAACTGTGAAATACCAACTGACAGCGTTCCGTCTCACCGCTAATGGCAGCCAATTCAGATACGAGACTAATTTTTGGTATACTCTGTATATACGGTGTATTTGCAGACGGCGTGATGCAAACGAATAGAGCAAACAGTGAATTAGAATACAATGTCAATGAAGGTAGAATTGTGTAAAGTAGCTTAACCCCTTGCCTTATGATTTATTTACCGACTATGATATGCAAACGTTAGCTATTTACTGTTTTAATACCGCGTCAGGTAAGAAAAGTCAGAATATTGTACATCATTCACGTTTAACAATCCTCAGATTTGTAAGTTGAATTGATTGCATTAAAACTGATGGAGTTATGAGGCAAAGTATGATTGAATTATAAGTCAAAGGGTTAAATAGACATCCTGGAAGAAGGGACACAGAAGAGGCGTCAGTGAAAGATAAATAAATATCGTATTTTATATGTGAACGAGTATGTACCTTATCTTATTTTCATATCTACAGGGTGACAAGGAAAGAGATGGCAAAATTTTCGTACCGTATTGTACTGTTCCTAAGGATGGAAAAAAGTCGTATAAACATAGGTCCGAAAACTCTTCCTACCCTAAATATAGACACTTTTCGATTATGATGGAGTTTTGCAGGAATGTTTAAAACTTACTTAAAAAAAATTGCTGAAAATGATTTCCTTCTGCAACAATGCACGCTTCGTATCGACGTTTCAAAGGCTGTCGAAGACGTTCAAAAATTCCTGGTGTATTCCGAATTTCTTCACATACAGCGATAATCCGGTTTTTGAGTATTTCCAGGCTATCAGTAGTGTTATTATCATAAACTAAACACGCTGCCTTCAATGTCAACATAACTAGCTCTAAGATATTATTTACTTCCAGCAAAAGAAATGGTGACAGTGCTTGAAATTCTACGTCTGACAGCTATTCGTGTGAAATTTCGACGTAAACAAAATTTATATCCCGGAAAGGAAGAGTTTTCGACCTTATGTAGAGGGGTTATTATAGGGATGGAGAAATATGCTGAGAATGTATAATGACTTTTTGTTTTTACTTCCAGCAAAAGAAATGGTGACAGTGCTTGAAATTCTACGTCTGACAGCTATTCGTGTGAAATTTCGACGTAAACAAAATTTATATCTCGGAAAGGAAGAGTTTTCGAACCTATGTAGAGGGGTTATTATAGAGATTTTTAAGTAGCAAGATACTTTCATTTCACTGTTCATCTTTGAAACCTGAATGCACACATTGTTGCAGTCTCTATTCTCGAATGCAATATCGATGGAAGCACTATTTCGAATGCAAAACATTGTTGTACGCGTTACTTTTGAATGCAACATTGCTTCAAGCGTTACACTTGAACGCAAACAATGTTGGAATCGCTATTTCTGATTGCAACATTATTAGAAGCGCTATTTCGAACGCAAACACTATTACAAGCACCACGCTTGAATGCAACATTGTTTCAAGCGTCATTCTCGCTTGTAACATCATTAACTCGTATTATTTTCGAATGCACATTGTGGCAAACGTGTTTCGAGTTTGCAACATTGTTGCCGCGAATTGTTCTCGAGAAATGCGCATTGTTGAACGACGCCTCGTTTGCAACATTGTGCATTTTTTCGAGACGATTCGCGGCTGAAAAGTTGCAAGCGCGCGCAAACATTGTTCGAATCTCTATTTCTGATTGCAACATTATTAGAAGCGCTATTTCGAACGCAAACACTATTACAAGCACCACGCTTGAATGCAACATTGTTTCAAGCGTCATTCTCGCTTGTAACATCGTTAACTCGTATTATTTTCGAATGCACATTGTGGCAAACGTGTTTCGAGTTTGCAACAATGTTGCCGCGAATCGTTCTCGAGAAATGCGCATTGTTGAACGACGCCTCGCTTGCAACATTGTGCATTTTTTCGAGACGATTCGCGGCTGAAAAGTTGCAAGCGCGACCTCCCCCTTTGCAACTTTGTGCCGCGTTCGCGATTCGCGGAGAAAGTACAATGTTGCAAAACGCGCCCCGGGGGTTGCAACTTTGTTGCCGCTAATCGTTCTCGAAAAAAAAAACGTACATTGTTGCACGGCGCGCCGTTTTGCAACATTGTGACTCGCGCGGGCTCCCGGAAAAGCACACGGCTGTAAAACGCATTATCGCGAAACGGCGCGTCGTGCAACAATGTGCGTTTTTCGAGAACGATTCGCGGCAACAAAGTTGCAAACGTGATCTCTTCTTTTGCAACTTTGTGTCGCGCGCGCGATTCGTGAAAAATTTTTTATTTATTACTTATTATCATTTATTAAGTAAGCAAATATGCTCCAAATTACACCGTGTTTGGTACCGTTTTAATCAGAAAAATGTGACAAATATGTTGGTAAAAATTTCATTCGTTACAAATCAAAAATAAGGAAGTTTGATTTTTGAGTTAAAGGTCTCAGCTTATTCGTTTGTCCTCAGCTACTTTAATGTAGAAAACGTTCCAGAAAGGATATTAAAGATTTTCAGAGACAAAATTATGCATTGCAGCTATAAGCTTACTGAAAGGTGGGCGAGAAGCAATCCGACAAAAGAACGATTTTTAACGCATAGAGTGTCGCATGATTAGAAAAAGAAATAAAATTTGAAGAATTACAAAACGGTATGGAAGAAAATCAGAACAGATCTTCAAATTCTTTATGTGGTCGTAAGAAACATTCTTTTAACGATAGCAGCAATAAAACCAAAAGGAGAACAATACAGTCTTCAAATTCTTTATGTGGTCGTAAGAAACATTCTTTTAACGATAGCAGCAATAAGACCAAAAGGAGAACAATACAGAAGTAAATAGAGAATTAATTATACCACCGTGTATATGAAAGCGTGACGCCTGGAACAGTAGACGGAGAGCGTAGCAGAGGGTAAGACGGAGAAAAACGTAGGCGGTTAAATGGGGTTTCGGACGTTCTAGCCCTGCCTTAGGCACGTCCCATGCGCGAAGCGAGGTTACTCTTATTTTGAACGATGTATATGTTTATACGACCCTTTTTCATTCTTAGGAACAGCACAATGCGGTACCAAAGTTTGGCCACCTATTTCCTCGTCACCCTACATATACAATAATACGTGTAAATCCTAAATATGGGACTAATTTCTGGTACACCCTGTAATATCATTTTCTCCTTTTAAAACGTGTTGCCATAACTTATCGACGTTACGTTACATTTCCGTCATTCACATTCGTGTCGAACAACATCGATAAGGAAAAGCATTCTCACAGTTATCGTAGATAGGGTTTCTCTCTTTTTCGATCAATCTTGTACAAGACGCGTCCCCTTTTGTCGAAATAAACTGAAAATCAGTTTAGATCCCGCTGAGACTTAGTGTTTAGCCCTTAGCCCGCGTCGCATGAAGTGACGGATAACTCTGTTACTATAATTCAATCGACTTGTCTGGCTCTATAAAGGCTTCCAACTATATACACGCATACTCTCGCAGTTCTATACACCGTTATATCACTGTGCAAATGCGTATCGTTAACTGTATGTACATATGCAGAGAGGTAACTCTAACATCGAAGAACACGTATTCGAGAAGAATACGGTTGGAAACGATAGCTTGCTTTATAATCGAGTTTACACTCGACGACGACGACGACGTCGCGTCGCGGATGTCGCATACTTATGTCGCGACGCACACCGACGCTCGATGATTCCACGTTGTCTCTCTGTTCCCTTCGATCGTGATCGTGTTTGTGTTACGTTTCATTGTGATCGTCTCGCGGACGAAGCGGTTTAATTGCTCACGAATGGATCAGACAATGCTCGAGTTAAATGGATGATATTAAAGTTGGGTACACCGGGAGAAAGTTTGTTTTACTGAATGTTTAGGTTGAACGATGGAATAGTGGGGGAAGTTTTTCAATTGACGATTGGATTGTTGAATGACAATGGAGAGACGCGCTGAGTGATCGCTTTCAGTGTTCAGAGATTATTGAGGACGATGTTCGAGGAATTGAAGACTTTGGTGTAAGAAGGAGGCACAAGTACTTTTGCACGTATGTTCAAAGTATTTTACATACTCACACAGGATTTAGTATTATTACTGAGGGAAAATATCTTTTCTCTATGGCAGAGTGAATTTTTGAAATTTGGAGCTGCCTCCTTTTCGCACCAAATTGTATAAAAATTCACTTATCTTGGTTAAATATTAACTGTAATTTTTTTTTTTTTGCGTTCATAAATTATGGAACTGCCTCCTTTCTGCACGAAAGTTTTCAGCTGTTCTTCATCTGCAAGATTTAAGGTTGGAGATTTCGAAATTAAGGACAAAGAGTGTAAAAATTTGATTTTAAATTGGTACTAGAGTATTCATGTAAGAGAAACGTTGACCTCGAAAGCTTGATACGAAGAAAAACCTTGAGCTCAAAAACTTGCAACCACTGGCGAGGAAAGCATTGGCATTGAAAGCCCAGTGCTAAGAAAAACTGTAATCTCGAGGATGAAATATTCAAAGGTGCTGGTCTCAGAAGCTCAATATCGCTATCTAGGCTTTTACCTTGAAAGTTCTACGTTCCGAGAAGCTGAGATTTCAAAAGCTTAGTGTCCCTAAAAATCCCTATATAGAAGGCACAATATTCAGACAAAAGTGCAACCTTGAAAGCTTCATGTCAATTAAAATGTCAAAAGAAAAAGGTTATTTCTCAAAATTCTTTCACACAGCACTGTAACCTCAAAAACTCAATACTTAAGAAACATCTCAAACATCTGGTTTCAACTCGTACTATTAACTACGGATTTTTCACCTTAAAATATTTATTAAAATAACACTGTTACAATTTTTTCTTATCAATTGGAATAACGATCGCCAGCTTGAACGATCTTTTCAAACTTCTCTGGCAAGAGTTGAACTCCACGGTGAAAGAGTGCAAGTTCCTTGAAAGCGAAGTACCAGAGTCATTCCATAAGTAAAGAGACAAACGGCTGTTGTTTTGATATGGTTTATTCAATGGATTTCACAATTCACCTAATTTCCGACATAATCCTTGTTACAATTTTGCTCTTATCCCATAACTCTACTAGCTTATTTATGTCAGTAGCAAAGAATTCTTTGTCTTGTTATTTCAGCCAGTTTTGCACATTGATCTTCACTTCTTCGCCGCTGTCAAACTTGATTGCACAAAAAGGGAGTTAAACAAAAAGAAATCTGATGGGGTAAGATCTGGACTATAGAAATGTGGTAGAACCATTCAACCTAATTTTTAATTTTTTCAATTTTTTATACGTATACTGAAATTGTTGTCAAACAGTTATTTTAAATTGATGACAAGGATGCCAACTTACGATTCTGAAAGTATCGTACTTTTTATTTGGATATCTTCTAAACTAGAACTCTTTGTCCCTTTACTTGTTGAATAACCCTCGTAGTTATCGACCCAATTTCTCACTTCATCGAGATTTCTCAAGTGTTGTCCTGTTACATTGTGTTGCATCAAACGAAACAGGTGATAATTCGAAGGTATAGCGTATGGAAAGTAGGCTGAGTGAGAAAGAACTTCCCATCTTGACTTTTATATAGTTTTGGCGGTAGTTTTAGCAGCGTGCCGCTAACGCGTTCTTTGTCTCCCAAGTCGAAATCGCTGTTTTTGAACCGTTGAAATCATCTCTCACATGTGTCTACAGATGCAAACACAACTGCGATACGCTTTTCCAATCAATCGTATCGTTTCTATTGCCGTTTCCTTCGAATTAAAGAACAGCAAAAATGCAACGACGGATGTACTGTTAGGATAGTGATAAGCCAGCCAGTCCTACTCATACTATTAGTCATAAGATCTGACGCACCAGGAAGATCCTTTGGCCGTTCGAAACTCGAACGGCTTATTCATCAATAAAGTACAAACTCCAGGAAAAACGAGGGCATAAAGGACAGCGTTCCCGTACATTTTGGTCAATAGTTGCTTTCGCCTTTTCCCGCGCAAATATTAATAAACTACTTTTGCACATCGAGAAGACATTCTTCAAGATTCCTCTTTTTTGCTGCAGCGTAACAGTACATTTGCTCAGGTGTGATTTTAAATAAAAATAAACAAATGTTTTTGGCTACAGAATTGAATTTGTCGACATATTTTCTTACAGCAGAATGGCTAACTTTGGAGAAGCAAAACAAAAAATCGACGTGAACTGTAATTTCAGTATGTCCTATCGCCAGCTACGAGAGATCCGCAGAACATATGTAATTAACAATCGAATACAACATTACGAAAAACTTGAATTTCCAATTGTATTGTTGGATGTAAGAGGGCCTCTGGACACTCAGGCCTCAGAATGCTTAATTAGATTTTACATTCTTCTCTACACATGCCCTCTAAATTTCATTGTTGTATTTTCAAAATTGACGGACTTACAGGAAATTTTGTAAATCAATGTTGGCCAACCGACTCTTACTCTTCTAAAAATATATTTAAGCCAAACATAAATCAACCTAAATGAGAAAAAGGAAATAAATTAGTTTGAAGAACAGTTCAAAGGAAACAGTACAGAAGATCTTGCAGAATCTGAAGAACACGTTGATTTCGTCTTGGATGAACCTACTAACATTGGAGACATTCATCGAAGATGCGAAATAAGTCGACAAGGGAGACTAGAATTTTTTCATCGTTTTTTTTATTACTGTACTGTTTTAATACAATATATTTTCTTAAAACATTATGTAAATATTAAATGAATAATATGAAATAATATTAAAAAACAATAGTGTTTCCTGTATATCACCATTTTACGCAATAAGGGCCTCAGAGTACTACATAACTCGGATTGTGTTAATGCAACTATAAACAAGAAATATCAAATTTTTTAACATTACAGACAGTCTTGCAACAACTTCACTGCATATAAGAAATAGTTAACTTTGAAATGTTCAAAGACGTTTTTACCAAACCTGACTCTTGTCACTGATTGTGATGCCTTTCTTGTATCCAACAGTGCAATTGCTCAATACTCAAATACTCCAATCTCCAAACTTTAATTTCACTGAAAATTCTCAAAACAGAAGTTCAGTATCAGTCAAACCTTTAATCTCCGCCATCTCAAAATTACACCCTACGCTGCTCCGCAAATTTCACCGATAAATTCAACCTCCGATCCAACTCGATCTCCTCCAAACTTTCTGCTTCAGACCACATTAAATCACATGTAACAACAGCGTAAGATTAGAATGAAACTAGAACCACGAACAGCCTTATCGGTCGCGATATTATCTCCCGGCGTCGCGTCCTCGCCGTTATTGCTCGAATTGTTCCGATACCACGCGGCCAATCGAACATTACCGGAAATGCGGTTAATATAACTCCGCCAGGAGTGTCTCAGGGTGAAACAGAGCTGGGTACGATAACCGCTCCCTCGTGGAATCCAGCGAACCTACGATGAAATTAGCATCGCTGGAATTCCGAGTCACGGAATTTACGGGACCGAAGAAGCGGACAGAGTGCTTTTTCCATTAACCCTCTAGCTGCGAAAAGCGTTGAGACACCCTCGAAAAGCGTATGTTCACTTGTGAAAGGCGTATATTTACGCCCTCACATGTTCATCAACATGTACGAAAGACGTTCGCATCAGGTTGGTACAAATGAAATATTACAGTGGACGATCAAATTATTAGAGCCACCTGCGAGAAATTGACGGTTTTACGTTATAACGGTTAATATTCAGATGGAAACGTAGTTGTACTAATTTCTTATAATTTTTTTATGAGGCGTTGATGTTTACAAATTGCAAATACCCACATTTTAGGCAATATTATCTGTCACGTGGGCGTTATTTTGTATCGGTACTGCATATCGCCACTTGAGAACCTGAATGAGCATTTGAATTTTTGTTGCAGTGTTTTTGCTAATTATAATGTATAGTGAATTACTTAAAATGTATCGAAAAAGGAATCAAGCCTGTAATTGCAGCAAAAGGTAGCGCTGTCAAATACTGACTTTATCGTTGCTTCTTAACTATACTTTTTATAACTAACGTAGTTGTACTAATTTCTTATAATTTTTTTATGAGGCGTTGATGTTTACAAATTGCAAATACACACATTTTAGGCAATATTATCTGTCACATGGGCGTTATTTTGTATCGGTACTGCAAATCGCCACTTGAGAACCACACGTTACAGTTTTGCTGGTTTATAGATCTTGGTTTTTGCTACTTATAACGCATAGTAAATTACTTAAAATGTATGGAAAAAAGAATCAAGGCTGCAATTGCAGGAAAAGGTAGCGCTACCGAATACTGACTTTATTGTTACTTCTTCACTGTATTTTTTACAGCTGCATAAGCTAAGTTTAACTGTTTCGTGTATCTTTAGTGAACAATCGTCAATTAAACATTACCTAGTGTGTAAACCTTGATATTGTGATTTTATATCTGTACAAACACAAAAAACATATTTTTCGTATCGTGGCTCTAATAATTTGATCACCCACTGTATTATCTATACAAATTATAAATATTATCTATACAGTGTATGTGCAAATGAAATATAATTATTTGACATGATGAATAATCGGAACATTCGTGTAATTTTTTCATACAAGTTTAAACTTGGAAAAACTGGTGAAAATATACATTTAGCATTTGAATAAGGTTATTTACCTTCTTAATTGTCTTGAATAAAAATTATTCGAGACAATCCACGGTAAAGAATATGAAATTTTACCACATCCTCCTCTATTCACTTGACTTTTCCCCAACAAACTATATTTCTTCAAATACCTGAACAATTTTTTAATAAGTAAATTGTTCTGAAATGAAGACACTGTAGAAGTAGTATTCAAAAAATTTGTTCATTCAAAGACTAATGATTTTTATATATTTGGAATAATTAAACCAGTTAATGTGTGGAAATTATTTTGATCAAATACATTATTGTTTGAAGAAACACAATGTATCTAATGTTTATTAAATACTAGGACACTTACTGAATGTGAAGCATACCTAAACAATCATTACAAGATTCTTAAGATCCTAAAGAGAAGTATTCAGTCTTGAATACGAGTTTAGATAAAAAAAAATCAAGACAAGTGTCATAAAACTTTGTTAATATAAAATTTTTGTACATTAAAATGATCTCCTTTAATACAGTCCCCTGTAGCAACTAGACATCATTGCCAATGCGCCCCTTTTACACTTCTGAAAACACAGTTTGTAGGCACTTGTGTTGTCGGAACTTTTTAAGTACCGAAGATTTTTTTTTAATGTTCTTAGACTTCTTTTTAGTTGTGCTGATGCTCGAATTATTTTTGCATTGAGCAATATTTTAGTATTCTTTTGGCTGTACGAATTTGGCTGTACTTCTTGAATAACTACTGAATTATTATTCTTACCTTTTTACGCTTTAGTTAATCTATGTATTTGATGTTCAAATTATTCCGAAATTAAGTAACTTTAGTGTTTATTCCCCTAATTTTGTTCTATTTTTAAAGTACTGAAGTGTCTTATTTTATTTTTCACGTTTTTTCATCCGCCTGACGTGTTCCATATTATTTTGGAATGGAACAATTTTTTAGCATAAAAATTGTTAAAACAATAATTATGCCAATTTTCGATATAATATGAAAAGGTTTTCCGCTAATTTTGCGATATTTTTGGTGAAATATTTTACCTTGTGAAACTTCTTCGCAGCACTTGCAACGAAAACACTGTGGGCGAATGAAAGTTTCTTCCCCAATTTTCTGTACGAAAGCACTAGAACTCAATTCTGAAATCAAACAATAAATCATTGTAATTTTTGCCAAAAAACAAAGATTAAGATAACACATAATTTTCAGAATATAATAAAAATTTCACATTACATCAAGCGTAATACTTCCAAAAATCTACGATTAACACTCGTATGGCGGGCCATCGCGTCAAGTAAGCACGTATCGTATTATGTATATCTGCATATTTTTACAAGTCATGATATGAATAATAATGGTCAATAATCAGAATAGAGTACCGAAGAAGCGAACGTTATCAGGGAGAGTCGGGGGAACATGAACGTGGGGTAATTGCGAATTCGCATATAAATGGTGTTAAAAAAGCACGAACAACAATTCGCTCGTACCGAATGCAATGCTAGGTCACCAATGCAAAACAGTTGACACTGATCGAGCTAAAAACTATCGAAGATTTTTCCTCGTCTTCGTCTAATTTTTTGAAGAAAGTAGAGTAAGTACAGCTTTTGCATGTATAATTACCTTAATACCAATATTTAATGCTAATGGATTATGTGTTGCGATTGCTGCGACTGGGCACATGAAAAGTGCAGCGATGGACAAAGCACGTAAAAAATAAGTAGCGTTCGTGATTACCCCACGACAGTTAGGAAATCACGAACAGCAGCGGATTGGTTTTCCCATTAAAAATCGGTTTTCTTTTTCAATTTTGTTCAAGTTTATTATAAAACTATGTAAACAGATAATATGCCTTTGTATATAGACGATAACAAAATTATTACCTTTATAATATGTATTATGTTTTATTCAGTTTTTTCTTTAGGTTAGAGCTGTTACTTAAGAGATACCCGAGTACCCGGGTTACTCGTGAGATACTCGGGTAATCAGAAAGTACCCGGGTAAATAGAAATTATCCGAGATGAGACAGCTGAGAGTAGATATCTATTGTTCCTCGACTGTTTCGGCAGAGGTTTCAAAACAATATTGTGTAGGGTACAGGTGCACTTTGGCACGTCGGCATCGTTGCATCGCTGTCGCAACCGATCCTCATTTATTTTGAGATTTCGACTGTTTTCTGTACATATTCGAGTACTCGTGAGATACCCGGGTCGATCGTGTTATTTTCATCTATCCGGGTATCTCATGGGTACTCAGATACCCGGTTAAAAGTAATAGCCCTACTTTAGGTGTTCGTAATTCCCCTACTCTCCCCTACGCTTGCAGTGGGGTCCGATCGGACCCGGGCATCGTCCTAGCAGTGTTAAAATCTGCAATTTCCCACACGTGTATCCAATTTTCTACCAAATTTCTATCATCAAGACGCGGTCTGTTGGATTATTTCTAACAGCACCCTGTAGAAATAATCGAGTGAGAAGAAAAATGTCTCCGCGTTCTTTTAGACAAAGACACTAAGACTTCCACCAGATGTGTCTCGTGTTCGTCTTCGATTCAAACACTGCACACTGCAATACAATGGAGTAAACAGTTGGCAGGTATAAGCGGACACCAGCTTTCCTTTTCGGGTGTCCAGGGACAGTTCGATAGATCATTTGAAATAGTAAAGACGTTTCCTCTGAGTCGAAGAATAAACAGAATATTAACAGTTACAAAGACTATTTGTTGTAAATCCGTCGGTAAAGCCGAAGCCCTGCTCGCAATCGGTAGGCAATAGGCGCTTCTCGCACCCCGATTTTCAATTGTTCTAACACAGATCAAGTTTTTCCAACGCGCTGCGATGTAATGTAATCTTATTAAGAATATATAATATTATTTAGTATATCTTTGCGTATATATTTCCGACAATATCCACCACCCTAAAATAACAACTTAATTATTTCCATAACCCATTTCCAATACGGTCTAACCGCGAGGCATTGTAAACGGAACCACAAATGGCGTTCATCCCCTTCCAATCGAACAGAAATTCTTTTTCGTAGGACACGGTACTACTCGATGCACTTACAGACGCACCGTTTAATCCCCTGCTATCCGATGCAACGGGTGCA
>NW_017100701.1:92756-95392 GCF_001263275.1 Habropoda laboriosa | reverse complement strand
ATGATGTACAGGGTGTACCAGGTGTCGCGCTGCATTATTTACTGTGGGAGTGAACTACGACGCAGACATCAGCGCTTGGTAATGAACTGAAAATAAGAACATGTCTGATACATACTGTCTGGATCAAGGTTCTTCCCGTCTCGTGCTTAATCATACTACGTGCATCGAATTTTTACGCTATATTCTTATGTTTTTATTGCAGAAAAATTTTCTTTACGCTCTTTGCAGAATTCAATTACACCGTATCTACGTGCTTGTGATATATGTACTCTGTGATTAGTTCGGACGAATTAACGTTCCGACGAACGAAACATCTCAAGACTGCAATTCATACACTCGTCCCTCCATTTACGCGGATTGACCGTTCCGCGTTGACTTTTTTCACGCGGATAAAAATCGCGTAAATAGTGTCTGCTTGTATGAAAAAAGAAACATGGTAAGAAAAACAGGCATAAGTTATAGAAACATTTAAATCGCATAGGTTAATAAAAAAAATAATGATATTTCAGAAAAGCAAAATAAGTTTTATTTTGTGGTGTCAGAATCTGTACTGTGAAACTTAAATCGTTGGACAAGAGGTTAAAAAGAAAGCAAAAAAGGTCAGAGTTGTGTAATTAGTACGTTCAAGTAAGAATTTGCGTCTCTCTGATATGTAAGAAATTCAATGAAAGTTTACAGAAAACTGTACCTATCTGACCGCGTAAAAAAGTACCGCATAAATAGAGGTATAATTTACCGCGTAAAAAAAAACTTGCGTATAAAAATTACCGCGTAAATGAGTGTACATATTTGATTGTTTTGACGTGTGGAGGTCGTCAGAATGCCAGTTTTTCCGAATACGCATGTCCTATAACCACAGCCTTGATCCGCGAATATTGCACAGTAGTCTGATTTTTCCCTCTCGAAGGACCACCTGAATTGTCTTCGTAAAAGTGAATTCTCACTCTAGTTTGTGTTTTTCCTAATTTATTCACAAACTTAACTCTAAACTAACTGTACAGAAGAAACTTGAACGTTTCGTATTGGCCTGAATGCATAGTCTACTAGTCTCAGTGCTGGTTGCACTAATTAGTGCCTAGTCTGAGTGCTTGGCGTTCTGGTCTGGCTGATTGCTGTTTTCTGACTCACAGCTTGGTTCTAACTAATTGCTTGTTTCTGACTGATTGACTGTTGTTGATAACTGAATGCCTAACTGATTCTGACTGACTATTTCTGAACGACCATTCGGAAATTCCCACTTTGTAACACGTTTTCGGGCTATTGAGGACGATAGAAGGGATATAAATTTCTCTTTCCAGGACATATCTTACTCCTCTAAATATCTCTAAACAATAAACAAACATTACTCAACGTTAGACTTATAAGCAGACTTGTGCAACGAATAAACAATAATCACCGTTTAAACAATACTCCTTTAAACAATGAGTTAAAAATCTTAAACTCAAGAACAGCCTATTGCTGCGCCAGTGTCAAAGCGTTTTGTCTTAACAGAAACCAATTGTCAAGAAAAACGCCTAATGTTTTGCACAAGTCGTGGAGCAGTCAAAAAAAAGAAAAATGTTTCGATACACACACGAAGTAATGTCCCATATAGAATTAACACGCGAACTTAGTTCTGTGCAAGGTAATTGAATAAAAGTTTCGTGAGAAAAGTGGTTCTGGTTTAATGTTGCAATTGTATTTTTCTTGGTTGCGTGTTTAAAGTTAAGGTAGAAATGAGCGAAGGTGCAGAGGATGATATAATGTGTCGTGACAAGATTGGGATAGTAAAGAATTAGGAATCAAGGGAAACTTACTCTAATGGTTTTCCAGGTTTATGGCGAGCTTACACTTTTATATAGTTTCAGATGCTACCTGCCATAAACCTTTTACACCTTAACTAAATTATTGCAATCAATTGCAATTTTATCGTTATTCTGTTTTAACGTGGAATTATCAAAGGACATTACCTCACTTTTTTATTATTCTCTAGAAAGGTGAAACGACAAAAAAGTATAGACGTGTGAACGTGTACACTTCACTGGTGCAGTTTTATGATACGTAGATCACATTTCTAATGAGGCTAGAGTGGGGAGGAACGTCCTTCAGCAAGTAGATAATTCTGGACAGACTATAGATCATCCACGTCTAGAAGACACGGTCTAATTTGGAAAAAATTAGTTCTAAATCGTGTAATTCATATTACATATACTATTTTAACCCTTTGCACTCGAAGATCTTTTTGCTATAGGTAACTTGCAAATCAGATTCATTTCTATATTCACATACAAGATCTTGCAACAGTTTGTTAAAAATTGGTTCTTTCAAACCATTTCGCTGCTTAGACATTAACCCATAGACCTATTGTCCGGTGAAATCAATTTTTTACCAAGTGATAGACGATAATGTCGCTTCTCAGTCGTCACTCGAGAGCAAATGGTTGAAACTATCATTCCTGAAATTCTATTATACCATGACAAATTAATAACAAATTACAAGCCAGGATTTCTGTATCTTACAATTTAAACAAAAGACTATACTCAACGTTCAGAAACTTTCTCAAATATTCTGATCAATTACTTTTTTAACGAAGCTCGTAGGCGGAAACGTGGAGTGGGGGGTAAACGTCGAGTGGGGGAGACATGGAGTGGGGGGTA
>NW_017100701.1:64045-92682 GCF_001263275.1 Habropoda laboriosa | reverse complement strand
GTGGGGGGAGACGTCCTTGAGCAAGTAGTTCATTCTGGACAGACTATAGATCACCCGAGTCTTTACCTGACGTCCCTTTAACAACCACAAACAATTCAAAAAATTACACCATACGCAAACAGCTCGAATGAGAAAGGAGCAACGTGAAACACTGCGTAAAAATTCCACCGTTATATACGCCGGTTCAATTTGTTCTAAATGTGTAAAAATTTTTACAAAATCGTCAGAAAATAATTGACGCTCGTAAACGCTCTCGCCGGAGTGCACAGTGTGTCTCGTACCGAAACGAACAACAGAGGGACGTCGAAACGACGCCGGAGATGGAGTGAGTTCGCCGGGTGAAAACGACGGCTAATAAACCTAACCGCCATAAAGACGGCGTATCCGGGGCTCATTGTGGAAACTCGGCCGACGGTGGCCCGCTGCCGCGAAATTTCCCCCATAATAATTTGGCCGCGCGACGATTACGAGCGATCGTAAAATTTAGAGGGCTGTGCACCGGCGAGAAATTTCGCCCAACGCCTCGTCGTAGACGTAAACGACGCGACGTGGACTTTTTGGACCGGAGGGCCTGGCTCGACGACAATTTTCCGCCGTCGAGGGTTGCACCGAACGGCGAATATTCGCAAGTAAATACAGGATAGAGGAAATGTTATTGGAAATTCATTTCTGAAGGATTCTCGAGCTGATGAAAATGAAAATTGAGGACAATCAAAGTTCGTTATCGTTGTTTCGATATTATTAGGAGAAAGATGGGATACTAATTCGAAACGGCTACGTGAAAAGTGTTGAGGTGTTCATAATCGTCGCGCAGTGGAGTATTTGTATGAGAAAGTTGGTCAAAATTATTGTACTATATTTTGGCCAAGTCAAATGCATTTAGAAATTATTTGATACAATTTTACATGAAATCTCTTACAAGAGAATAAAAAATTCAGAAAGAATACCAATTTATGGAAATACATGATTTATTCTATTATGAAATTTTCATACTGAAACTCTTGATTTGTGAGTTACGTGTGTAGGTAAAGAAAACGAGAATTTACTATCAATTTTTAACTAATTTTTGCATAATATTATAGGAACGTTAGATTGCAGACAACGATTCACGGCTATTTTGCAAAACTCCTTCCGTAATATTGAAGTATAAATTGATGTAACATGAAATAAAAGGAAAACTCGATGTTTCGATTTTTTAACTTACACTTTTTATTCGAATAATATCCCATTTGAATACTTGTTTCGTAATACTTCCCTCTTTTTACAATAATACACCTGTAACTGGTGAACGATTACACAACATAGCAACAGGAATTTGTACCAATAAATTTAGTTGTAACGGAAACGACTGGACAAGTTGAACTCTTTAACGTTAGTTTTCATCGACGTGGAAAGTGTTGCAGTTTACGTAACTCGCGATACAGCGCAAACATTAAGTATAACATACGTATAATTTATTTGAATACTTAAGTTTCTTCTTAATTGCATAACATGGGTGAACATAACAACTACCAATTCAAGCTAATTAGGAAATATTAAACAGTAAAGAATAATTGTTTGTTTAAGAGATTACCTTAATCGTTGCACGGAAATTGAGTCAATTTGAACCAAAATCAAGTCGGAATGATCCGCTCATCAGCCAAATCGGTTAGCTCCACAAAGCACAAAGTAGAGAAAATTGATGAAATTACATTAGTATTAATATTTTTCATACCGTTGCATTAAAAAATTACTTAGCTAAATTCTTACAAGAGTTTGAATTACCTACATTATTACAACGACTTACTTTAGACTATGGAGTTAATCACATTAGCTTCTGAAATAAATTATTTATTATTCAACGGTCATCGATATTTTTGTCGTTTACTCGCGTTAAGCCTGATTATTAAGGAAATTCATTTTAAATGTAAAAGGATAAGCATCGATCAAGCGCTTTGGCGCTAAAATTTAAAACATTTCAAAAACTGAAGTTAATCGCTTTGGCCTGTGAATGACTCAAATGTATCATTCGAACTGAAACATTTTCATATCCTTGAATATCTAATAAACATTAATAATCTTTAGAAAAAGGGACAAAATTGGTACGATTATTTTTAACGGAGACCAATTATATTTTTCATGCACACTTATGGAATTTATGGGTCAATTTGATCCAACATATGTAGTGCAATATTTCATATTGTTGGATTATAAGGAGAAATGAGTATGTGTCTGTGTAATAGTAACAGCAAAAATAATCAACATACTGACAAGGAATGTTCGCGAACGGTCCGGCTTCGATTTTGATGATACTTTGTACACTTATAAAGCAGCCAAAAATAATCGACACGTATTTTTTTTTAGCTGCGGTAACTCGAGTGTAAGGGGTGAAACCACCCCTTGAAGTTTTGGCTCGAAAGTTATAAACAAACTGTATTTTGTTAAATTTTTTAACACCATGTTATTGTACATCAGAAACCATTAACCTCGCCCATTAACAATTTTTTCGTATGTCTTTCCGTTTTCGAGATAGCCGTTTCGAGCCAAAACTTCAAGGGATGGTTTCACCCCTTAAACACGAGTTACCGCAGCTAAAAAAAAATACGTGTCGATTATTTTTGGCTGATTTATAAGTGTACAAAGTGTCATCAAAATCGAAGCAGGACCGTTCGCGAACATTCCTTGTGAGACAGATTAATATAAATATATATATATATGTATATATAGAAATAACATAGTAACCATCTGTTTAGTATGGGTGACGCTGATACGTTTCTTTTTCTTTCTCTGCGTCTTGTCGATCTTTGTTTGATTGATTGCATAGCGACGTGCCTTCCTCGCGTATCAAAATAAAGAAGATTCATAATTAAAATAATATCTTTTAATTTATTACCATAATTCTAACACATATAATTTCAATATAATATTAAAATTCTATTGAATATGAAATAATATTAATAATAATAGTTAATATTAATATGAAAATTCTATGGACAATTTCAATAGTAAGCCGTGATAATTAAACGAACTGAGTTTTACTTTTTTATACCCATTTCTTGTAAATATATAATATTGGGTCAATTTAGCCCAAATTTATTTATCCGTGTAATTTTATAAGTTCCGTGTAAGGGTTAAAGATTGCCTATTATCGAGTAGAGAATCGATGATTCGAATGAAACACACGTGAAAGGAGGATCATAGTGTATAGTTTCCCATATATTATCCACAGAGGTTGAACCAGCGTTAAAAGAAGTGCGTGAAATCGTTAAAGACCGAGTCGTAAAATTTGTAACAGCCCGTCAAATCGTGAACGCCCTTTAAACTCCATTTTCCTCCCTGTTAAATTACGGATACGACTTTAATAGTTTTCGCTACCGCGCGTGCAATCGACCAAGCATTATTAAACACACATTCTTCCCTTCTATGCCGTCGTAAATCCAATTAAAATGGCACTTTGACCTTCCATTTACTCTCAGACCAATAATCATTCTACGCAGAAACTTCAGAAAGAGGAATATCAACTTTTTTCACACACGATGTAAATACAATTCGAATAAATAAACGCTAAATTCTGGGCAATAATTATTTTCACTTTCGAAAAATACGAATTCTACTATTTAAATCACCTTCCACGAACGAAATTATTTTCTAAAATGTAAAAAAAAATACACTGTTGATAATTTGTACTTTTACACGGGTTTTGCAGAAAGTACAATTCCAACGAGCAAAAAAAATTGGAAAAATTCCTATAAGGGGCACACGAACGTTTGCTCTTCAATTTTCCGTCCATCTAGACACGGAAACGCGCAGTTTGAGGAAGTTACGACGAATCAACCCTACGCACGGAGGTCTATGCCCTGTCTGTGTCTCTCTGAATCGATTTTAGGCGCGTGGACCACCATAGGCGTATACACCCCATGAACACAGCGATAGGAGGCGAGCCATCGTCTGCTCTCAGTCGTGAACCATATAAATTCTTTCGAAACGACGCACGGCCCAGCACCGATTCACCTGCATCTCGATAATGGGACGTCGAATCGAGCGGGAAACTGAGCGAACTCGATCGCACGGGCTACTACAGTTGTCTCGAAACAGAACGAATGGATACGTAGTAGAGAAAGAGATTGCAGGAATGACAAGAAAAAGTGTAGAATTGCAGAATGTGATTTAAGCTTTACGATTCTACCGGAAGAAGTAAATGTAACGAATGAAAGAGTTACAAAGAACTTGAAAAATTTTCAGTCTTTCGAGATTGTAGCAAGTATGATAAAATTTGTAAAATATTAAGGAAGTTTGTGACTATAACTGATTTGTTTAGTAATTAGCGTGATATAATTGCAACGCTACAATTGAAACTGTTCATTTGGAAGCATGAAAAGTACTGGAAAATTTTAAGTGTTTGGGGAATCTAATGAATGTGATGAAATTTGTAAAATATTAAAAAAGATTGTGACTATAATTGCTCTGTCTAGTAATTAGTGTGCTATAATTGCAACATTATGTGATTTAAAGTGACATAAAGTGATTTAGAAAAATTGAAACATCAAAATGTACATAAAAAAGAATGAAATATTTCAATGTATAATATATTCAACGTTATATCGAAAATAAAGTATTTCTTAACGCATTAAAAACAAGCATGTTGATCCTCGGAAGGCTGATGATTAGGCCGACTAAACGGGAGACGGTGCTTGGGTCCGTTCGGACCTGTAATAACTATTACGATTTGCGTTGGTGCAAGGTTCTTATTGTTACCACAATTTATTTTATGAATTTCTTAGACATACACAAGTGACTTCCATATCGACTAGTGGAACTCAGTCGCAACGTATGTACTCGGGTCCGAAAAGACCCAGGCATCGCCGTGCATAGGTTAAGTCTATTAAAAATAAAATATTTAAATCTACAATCTATTAAAATTCCCTTCAAAATTATAATTGAATTTTTGGAAACTATTAACCCTTATGTCAATAACCGGGTACCCTTTTGCATAATTCTCACTTAAAATATTTGATCTTCGATGTGAAAGATTGAAATATCCGGCCAGATCGTTGTTATTTCGGACATTTCCTATCCGTGTTTGCCTCAAGTTTCGAATTTTCTTATCAGAAAACTACTAAAATTGGACGATAAAGTGGACGACAATTCTGGTTAATGACATAAGGGTTAAAAGAGCCTACAAAGAAATTAAAGAATGGCTAAGAAGAAAATTTGCCGAATAAAATGGACTGGGAGAAAGGTAAATATTTTCAATGGTAGTATATCATGTCTACAATCGATCCAAGGACAGTTTTATTTCATTTTATTACCACTCTCGAATACGTCCGCTATCAGTACGTATTTTCATGCTGGTACACCGACAATCGAGGAGGAAAAAATGAACCTCTGGACGACAATAGTGCAATTGTGCCCGCGAATACGTTATCACCAGCTACACACGTTACACGCCTGATAAGGGAGATAGTTGGTGGTAGATGTCAACGAACCAGGTAGGTGGGATAAGTTTTATCTTATCCAGATGTATGCCTACTGGTGTTGATCTCCTCTGTTCGACCATTTGCCCCACCTTCTTACGAACATTTTTCAGGGAAGCTAAGTGCACCGCGTAACACTTTGCGTTTCAATAAACACTGCTGTGTTTATTACTTCAACAGGCAACTATCAGAGACTAAGAAATGCAGGCAGAAAGTTTTTAAATAAAATTTTCGATTTAACTTC
The DNA here is from genome assembly GCF_001263275.1 of Habropoda laboriosa. Lineage (NCBI taxonomy): Eukaryota > Metazoa > Arthropoda > Insecta > Hymenoptera > Apidae > Habropoda > Habropoda laboriosa. Next base: position 86,985 of record NW_017100701.1, on the reverse strand, counting down.
TGAATCGTGTGGCGACAAAATTAAAAATTCACCGTTACACTTGGCAAATTAGAATTTAACCCTCTGTAACGCCACGTGACCTGGAAGTTACGTACCGATTCATCTGTATTTTCTACGTCTCATTTCATTCGTTTATTAATAGTTATATTGTTGTACTATTACATTATTACCAGACAATTTCTTTATAATGATTATTAATCCTTACTTCTTACATTCTTTTTTAATTTAGAAAAATGCAAAATCTGTTCAATAATTGAATATATTACTATAATCAATTTGGGAATTTGTGATTATGACAATTAGTATTGAGTAACAGATATTAGCATTAAAAATTAAACGATGGTCATAAAATATTGATGAATGCAAAATTTGTTCAATAATTGAACATATTACTGCGATCAACTTGGGGATGTGTGATTATAGCGATGTATTAGTACTGAGTAATAAATATTAGCATCAAAAATGAAATTCTCATCATAAAATACTGATCAATAATTGAATATATTACTACAATGAATTTGGGCTCAATAAATATTTACACGCATATCGAAGTATAAAATTCTAATCAACCGTAATTTTTCTTCTCACCAACGAAGGATCATCTCCGTTCAATTAAAAGTGCTTCCACAATAATTCGAAATATCCAATTTACTCTCCACCACGTTCATTTCGTTTTTCCATCATCATCCTCGAACAATCCCAAAATTCCACTTTACTACCACAATTTTAACCACCAAAGAAACAACACGTGAAATCCGATAAAACAAACCCCCGCATCTTCACACCCATACGTTAAAGTTATTTCCAATTTTTTCTATTCACCCTGTTTCAACGCCATCCGTATCAATTTTCACACTCTCGAGCTGTATATATTTTCACGGGCATAGTTTCACTGCTAACGAAGCGAGCAGAGGGTGAAACGCATAATGGCGACGTATCGTAAAACGATGAAACGCCGTAATAAAAGTAAGTGGCCATACACGCGGAGGCTTTAGCTACCGTTTCGAAGGATTGGACCGTTGTTCGCGCCAAAGTGCTCTCATAACTGCTCTTGAGGAGGCCTGTAACACCCTGTGCCCGACTCTAGTCCCTTCCTTAATCATTTCTTCAATTTTCCATCTTGGAATCTTTTCAATATCATGCACGTAAAGGTTCGTTCATTCTTTTTTTTTTTGGGTAAATATTTCAAGATTTTTATATTTATCTATAATAGGTTAGAATTTGGATGTTAACACTTTACCGACCGGTAACGATTGAACATCCTACGCACTTCTGGACCGCTCACTCGGCCACAGATACATCGCTGACACCGGCTCTGTTTAGACTCTAGGCTCTCGTGCGGAAATATATGCGCTTTTTCTTATACCTATAGAAATGTTCAATCAAACTTTGACCGATTAATAGGCTATCGGTCGAAAAGCGTCGGTAGCAAAAAAGCGATTAATAGGCTACCGGTCGGTAAGCGTTGGTAACAAAAAGCCGATTAATAGGCTACCGGTCGGTAAAGTGTTAAATGATGCTTCGTTTACGTAAATCGTTAAAAAAAGAAAAAAAACGAAGAAATATTGTAATTTGAACAAATAAAAAATATATAGAAAATAAATCTGTTTTGATCTTACATCAGAATCGTCGCACAAAAATTCATTATTACATTCAAGTTCTTCCTTAAAGGGAAAGTCCAGTATGCAAAAAAAAAGAAAAATCGATTTTTCAACACTTTCAAACTGGACACATCCCTTTAATATACAACACTGAAGTGATATACAACATCATCTCCCATGAAAAACATCTGAAAATCGACCGTCCATCGAGCGCTACTCAAGCAATAAACAGTCAACTTCATCTCGTTACCGCACACTGAAAGAATCCTAAAGCGACACATACAGTGGGCGTTAAATAGTTACTTAGAATACGCGCGTATACTCGCTGAATTAATTTCAACAGATGTGATCGAACAGCTGGTAAAACTACTCCTCTAGCGCGACAATTTAAGCAACGCTATTCGAACAGACGAATGTTTGAGTTTATAGGTGGCACTAGGGGACTCTACGAGACGAACATCGGAATAGTCGGTACATATATAGTAATTGTCCCGGTGGTGGTGCGCAACGTGCCTACGTTTTCCTGCCTCGAACGCAAAAGCCAAGGGACGTTCGATTGCTGAAACGCGCCAAATGCGTGAAACTCGCGTAGGTTCCGATATTTTTGCGCCACCCACGCGTAGAAACGGGTTTCCTCTGCGTACGAGAGCCAGGCCATTCACTTTTGCGACGCTAGAACCGAGGATTATCGACATTGTTAATTACACCGGTGTCTATTCCGCGATTTTCTACCAGGTGGAGGCGCTGTCGGGATTTCAAGGTCAATTTCATTTCCCCTTGCACTTTTAAACAGGGTTATGTACCGTTTCTCATTCAAATATACATTTCACACGATTCCAATATTGAATAATTCATTTAATATCGCGCATTAAAACATTACATAATGTGTAAGTAATTGGAAGTTACACCATTTCACGAGACACGCCGTATATGTCACGGTTACAAAACGAACGAATACGTCGGTCCAATTAATTGCAATTAATGCAGCAAGAATTCTGTGACACCATGCTGTTAGAATCTTCAGAAATAGCTGCCTGAAGATAAAAGATATTTCACGTTTTAAATGAGTTATCGCGTCGTTAGAGACACGCCTGTGTGTAAGTCGTCAGCAAAGTGTCATTTCAGGTTTAGATCGGACGGTACGAGACAAAAAAAGATGGAAGTAGGAAACATGTTCAGGGAACTCGTAACTAACCTGACTCATTTCTCACTAGATAACCTCCTTTTCAAGATGTATGCTCCACGTTAATTGACTCGCTTAAATAATTCCACTGATTCACGTCTTCGTTCGCGCGCAAACGCGTTTAAACTTCCCGTTTCGTACCGAACGAAGATGTACTTTGACAGTTGTGACGTCACTGTCACGTGACCGCTTTTTAACGACACTTTTCACCGCCGTTCGAAATTCCCGAGAATTTCTCTTTTACTTCTATTTAAAAATATATTTTTCTAATATAGGAATAAGCATAGATAAACATAGATATCGCACGCATCCGCGAGATTACGCGTTTAATGTTTAACTGTCAAACAGCAGATCCTTTATAGTCTATGGCAAAGCGAGGCAATCATTGGGGAAAAAATGGTTGCCCACTCTCGATGCCTCTAACGATACGATCGTACGATGCTCATTATCGACTGAATTCCCGAGAATTTCTCTTTTACTTCTATTTAAAAATATATTTTTCTAATATAGGAATAAGCAACGTATATATAATATATACAACGCGAAATGAACACAACGTAACATAGATATCGCACGCATCCGCGAGATTACACGTTTAATGTTTAACTGTCAAACAGCAGATCCTTTATAGTCTATGGCAAAGCGAGGCAATCATCGGGGAAAAAATGGTTGCCCACTCTCGATGCCTCTAACGATACGATCGTACGATGCTCATTATCGACTATCACTGTCATCGTTTCGCGAAAAGTATAATTTATCCGCTATATTTCAAGTCTAATTCGCTTGACAGTAGCTCAGATACAATAACATTGAGCTATTCGTGCGTATGACATAGGACACCTATTTTTCGCGATGTATAGAGGTTGTTCTTATTTACGTCCATATAGAAACGGCAAATAAATTATGTTCGTTTCCACGCACGTGTCAACGATTGAAATTAAATCACGAATAACCTAAATACTTCGTGTCTTGTTGCAAGTGAACTACGGAACTATGAAATGGTTTTTCGGTAGCAGCGACACACAGAGTACCGAATTTTATTCCCGTACAAATGATAAACAAATACTTGCCTCACGTTCTCCCTATAACTCCGTTTCCCCAAATGTGCCTTTCAAGTTTGAAAAGTCACTTTCCAAACACACGCGTTTTAGACTAAGATATACAATAGTGAAAGAAACGATAGCACATATCAAGTTTGCGGGAATTTGTCGAAGGATATGCAAACCCGCGTAAACACACGTATAACAGCGTAGTATTAAAAATTCACGCGAAAACTCGACGATTCGTAACACCTGTTGCATTGAAAAGCACAAACTGGAATGTATGACACCAATTGTATCATGTCTATGCCTGATAGTGCTTTACACGTCATCTGGTAGCATACTTTAATACTGAGAGCCTTCTGTTATCGACATGATTCCTTCAATAAGTTAGACATACTATATATACCAAAATTTTATGAAGTTTATCTATAAGCACAGACAAGGTACAAAATAGCATTTTTTATATCTATCAACTTTACCACCTTTGATAATTAGATTGGATATAATTCTCAAAATCTCCGCTCTATATCGTAGAGGGAATAATAAAACCTCTAATTTTTTGTACGATCGGTATTTCAGAACGTGATACATGAAATCTGAACTGTGCAATAAAATATGAAATGATCTATTAGATTATAATAGTCCAAATAGTAATAAATTTATATTCATGGTTTTTAACAAATTTATTTACTTACTTAAATAAATATACTTCTTAAGGCTAAATTTGGTACAAAGAAAATTAAAATTCGATAAAGTTTGCAAAAAAGTGTATAATTTTCATGGACACGTGTTGAAACATGCCCAGTCATCGTTAGATATATGTCTTTGTCTAGGTTGACAATCATCAATATTATATGGTATATGCCAGCAATTGGATTGCTTCTGTACAATTGCATCAATAGGTGTACTGATTTTAGTTAATTGTTGCAGATTATAACTTGATTGTACACTGTATTGTTGCGCTATTTGCCATTTCTTAAAGAGAGTCTGCAGTTCAACATCATTAATAATAAATTCATGCTGGCGCATTAAATCGTTAGAAATAACTTTAGCATTTGGTCCACTTGACAATGCTGCGTATAATACAAACAGATCATCTTTTGACCTGCAATATTGAAATAATATAATATAAATTTCTACATACTAGAAAACTGATATACGTCATTGTAATACCCACATGTTATCAACATAGAAATAGTTTGCCAAACTGTTTTCTATTATATGCTTCTTTATATGTTTTCTTCCAATGACTAGTACCTTTTTGCCTTCCCCTGCTTGTTTCACAATAAGTCGTTGCAACTGAAAAATATCAAAATTATTTGTCATCGATAATTCACATTGCAATGCTTGTAAAGATAAAAATTATACAATAATTGGTATTACAATATTATTGCATATCATTGTTGCTATTAAATTATATAGAACTTCTAACCTGTTTGTAACTACCAAACGACCTACAAATAAAATTTAACCCATCAACAATAATATCATATGGTGTTCCTTTCTCAATGTATTTTATAAAATTTTGTACTTCTTTTGGATTGGAAACAATATACAGATTATCAAAAATCAATTTTTCTTTGACAACTTTGCACAAGCGCTCATAATCCTTCTTGGATAAAATCTGTGACAGTTCTTGCTTACATACTGTACATTTTAATCTATACAAATAAAAAGAACAAATAAAGGATATGTTAAGTTTAGACAGATTAATTAAAAACATTAGAATGTCTGTACACTTATATTTTAATATGTCTTTTACCCATCTAATTTTGTTAATTTGGCAGACCAACCAAGATCATTGCAAATCATCATACATTTCCGTATAGATTCCTCAGATGGTTTAATACCATATTTCCTCCACAAAGAAAATAACCTCTCAACTTTTTGAGTAAATGTACACCTATCTTTTGAATGATATTTCCAATATGAGATATATGAACCATTTAGAGGTCCTGGACCTTTTTTGAATGAAATAAGTAAATATTCATATGCTTTATCTGCTTCTCCACAATCATATAAATGTGAAATTAATACATCATATGCAACACGAAGAAATATCTGATCGTTTCTTTCAAATCTTTCTATAATTTCCATAGCTTTCTTACTTTCACCAATTTTACATAAGCTTACAACAAGAGCAGTACTCATGTTTATTTCAAGTGACGAATACTCACTTATAAAATATTTGTATAAATTTAAAACATATTCTTTGTCTGTTTCATCAATTGATATTTTATGTTCATACAATTCCAAAAACGTAGTTTGTGTAATCACATTCAAATGGCAGTTATTGTTTACTAAAAATTTATAATATAATATGCCAACATCTACCAAATTTTTATTTTTAAATAGCTTTAGAATGACAGAATCAACAATTGATGGATGTAACTCTGTCTCCATCATATACTTTCTTATACTTTCCCATGTTTCTTTGCTAATATTGGTATGTGTGAACATATCTCCAAATTTTTCGTCTAAACTTTTGTGAAGAAGTTGTATATGTTTATGCTGCTTCAAAACAGGCTTTTGAAATGTTGTACACAACTGTGCTGTCCTTATATATAATAATGATATTGGACGCAAATACATTTTGACAGACATTGAATTCTCACTATTTTATTTAAACTTTTCAAATTAGGATAAATGTTCTCCGGCTCTTTATTAACCTCAAAAATCTCATGCCTTGTTTCAGTGACCAATTTATATTTTAAAGTGATCACTAATTAATATAACGAGTGCTATTTATTTTTATGTCCACATTTTTTACATAAAAAAATGTCAAGAACACGTTATTTACCTTACTAAAATATAGGACGTTTTCAATAATCACTTAATCACGCACGAGTTACTCATGTAACAGACGTAAAATCGCACATGGCTGGGTGGTAGACGTGTAGTACTGTTTCAATTATAACTTTTTATTCGTACACGATAAAGGAACAGAAACACCAACCAATCATACGTTTATGTATATACAATGCACTTCTATCAAAAACATATCTTTAAATCTGATTACGGAATCGATTTAAGAGTTGCAAGTGGATATTAATCGAACATTTATTTTATACAAATATTCTTTCTGTAAACTTTATGTCATAGACGTATGATATAGAATTTGAATAATCTCCAAATCCAAAATCCAAATTTGTTTCAACATGTGTTGCTCATATATTGCAACGGCACTATAGCATAATCAGCTGTCCATTTATAAGACGCTTCCGAAGCAACTTATACAAGGACTGATAAAACCACATATAGTTCAGTCTCTAGCGTAACGTTCACGCATCTCGAAGTGATCGTACGATTCAGTTTCCTTGGGATCCGCGAAGGAACATGCCGCAAAACTCGTGACAGTGAACGACAAGAACGATCGAGCAACGTAGAGGGGAGAAACGAGTCACTACAGGCGAGATTGCAACGAGGTAAAAGGATACATGGAAATAGGGTTGTTTTACGCAATGCAAATGTTTCGAAGGTTCATCACGCGTGTGAAATACCGTGGATGATTGATTTCAATTTTCGCGACTTTGTGTCGGTGACTGTGTCGCGGTGGTGGCGGAAGTCACGTGAGTCTCTTAAGTTCAAGATTCTCGTTTCTTGTACGTACAAATTCGCTATTAATATGGTGATAACCTTTGTAGCGTGTAGAAAATTTATCTGGTTGAATTATTGCTATTATCTAGAAAACGTTCATGCATGAAGTGCATGCTAAAAAAAATAAATGTATTGTTCCTCCGTTGATGAGAAAAAATTGTTCGAGGCGGAAGTCGAACAGATCTGACATGGAAACAAAGGCGGGAAAGAGCGTTCCTTCGGAAATGTAGATCATTGATACTTATTCATATCGTAATCATATCAAATCAAAAATTTTATATTTCAGGACAGAAGGATATCACTTTGCCAATTAACGTAAAATCATCTTTGCATTGATTTTATCCGTTAATTAAAAAAATAAATATAAATAGCATAGTTGATTTTACATTAATCAATAAAGTGGTTTTCTTTTCTACTGAAAAATCCAGTTTTTGTATTTTTGCAACATTACCATTGGAATGATGATATTGTTCGGTGATTATTAATTTCTTAATCTAGTTTCTCGACGGCTTATAATGCTTTGTTTCATGCAAAACAAGTAGTTATCGAAGGCTATCGAATATGATATTTATAATAAATAACAATTTCTCAATACAGTGATATTGTAAGTACTATTACCCTTCTGAGCCATACAGATGTAACGTGAGTGAGTGCACGTCGATAGTTATTAATTTTCACAATTGTTATTTACAATTTTAGTTATCAGAGCCAAGACTTGATAAAATGTACACGAAGTTTCACTGGAAAATAAAAAGGGAACGTTATCAGGAAAGTTTTACATAATAATTTGCACTCTGTTGTGTTCGACAATCTATCAGAATTACGTGTACTACTTGTGCATGATCATAAAATCTTCGAAATTATAATAGATAAAGACATAACCCCTTTTCGAACGATTGTACGCACTTTCGTCTGCAATCAAATTTATTTAACGATCGTATAAATTAACGATAATTCAACGATGTTATCATTTTAGATACATAGAAGCTTCTTAATTCATAATTAAATACAACGTAACAATAAAGACGTTTAAATATAGCACATTGTAAAATACAGAATGTCTTGTTCCTATCTTTTAATATTGACTAGAAATTTTCGTATGACAAACGTGGTGTACATCTTGCTTTATTTTATAATTTCATTCAAAATCTTTTATGCAACTTTGACTAATTTCCAAAGGAACTATTCGAAAGATTGAAAATTGACATAGGTTAATTAACTTTTAACGTAAGATAGTGTCTTTAGTGTCCTAGGTAAAGGGAAGTATGGCAGTGTGACCACCCTTGCAACATTAAATCACCCTAATGAATCGAAAAATATCGAAAATGAATTTATTTCTAGTAAATATCTAGGAATGCTTTTTTTCATCCATTATGCGTTTTGTTACGCGTAATTAATTGGCAAATATCACCTCTGTCACCGAGTGTATGTGATACGTGTTATCGAAAAAAATTCTTGACCTTTCACGAAATCGTGGCATGCTGCTTGATACGTTTAGGGACTCACGTTCCTAATCAATCCTTTGACACTAATTGAAAATTCGAAATAAAAGTATATTCTATATAACGTAGTAATTTTTTCATTGTTTCGAGCCTGAAAATTATAAATGTTTCTTCGAAGAAATGTAGCAAGTCATTATTTCGAGAGAAAGAATTATCATCTGCTCCAGAATCATGTGTCAATAAATACGCGCGTTTTCCTCGTCCCCGTCTTTTTACGTAACGTGACACTGTCGGTAATGTAAACAACTAATGAAAGTCGTTGTCCGTTGATTTAGTGCCTCACATTAAACAGCGATATTCGATATAAAAATATCTGTTCTATTCCCCGTTAGAGATGCAGCAAGCAAAAGAATATTCCGTAAGAAGTATAAAATAAAAAATTCCTCGTTGTCGATGAGATTTTACTTCAAGAATAAATACAAAACATGTTGCTTACATGTGTTCCAAACTTTTTCAGACAGATTTATCAAGACTCGTCGCAGTTAGTTTTAGAAAATGACTTGCACATCTCGAAGGAAAAATGTTCTCTCAAACCTGTAATTATTTTTACTTTCGTTATCGCTGATTTCTCAAATCCCTCACAAATAATTTGTAAAAAATATTTATAACCTATAGTGTTTTCTTAAGTAGATTTTCTTGCAAAATCCGCAACGTTCCGTCCTCTCCAAAAAATCCCCCTAAAAGGATGTAATTAAAAAGACTAAATAATTCCATTGTTTCTTTTACTTTCAAGGAAGTCGAATTTATCGAAAAAGTTTACCAAGCATTATTAATGGAGAACTACACGTCAGACTCGAGCGACTCAGACTCCAACGCTAAGACACTGGATCTGTCTTATCTGATGCTTGACACGCATCTGCTGAACAATCATTTTGCAAATGCAAAGTGTCCAGAACACGTGGATACGTTGCTGCTTCATCAAAATCGTTTGACCAACATTCCGTCAACTATAATCAGGTTCACGAACCTAAATTCACTGGATATATCTAACTGTGGCTTAACCGAACTGCCAGACTTCCTTGGAGACTGTCCACTCTCCTGTTTAGTAGCGAAACATAATAATTTATCGAACGATTCCTTGCCAAAGAGTTTCGAGAATTTATCCGGACTCAGAGAATTGAATCTCAGTGGAAACAGGCTGACAGACTTTCCAGAACAAGTCCTCGAACTGACGGATCTCAAGTACCTTTATTTGGGCGGCAATCACATCAGCGAGATCAGCAAGGATGTCTGGAAAATGCAACGGTACTTTTTCTTTCGTTCATTATTACGCTCACATTGAATGTTCGAAGTTTCGTGAAATATTTCAGTAGCTTGTGTCGGTAATTTTTGAAGTTTCGTGAGAAATTAAAGTTCTCTGATAACAATTTCCTAATCAAATTATTATTATTTTTTAAAGGATATCAAATTGGGGTGGATTTTTGTTACACAAAATAAAAGAAGAAAAAAGAAATTTCATAAATGTAATAAAAAGTCACGAAGAAAATTCAATCAATGTTTCCGCATTTCCTTTCAGATTGCTGGTGTTATCAATGGGGAGCAACAGACTGACGGAAGTACCATTCACACTAGGCGAATTAAAGTCTCTTCAGGCATTGGTACTCTGTGACAACATGCTGGAAAGTTTGCCAAGCTCCATAGCGAAGTTGACGAACCTGAAGTCGCTACTGCTTCACAAGAACAGGCTGAGGACACTGCCCACAGAGATCATCACACTGAAGTGTCTGACAGAGGTAGCTTGAATCTACTTTGAAAGGAATCCGTATGAGGATCCAAGTGAAATGTGTATGTTATCGCCAATGTATACATTGTCTATATAGACATAGTCCCTAGGCAACGTATGAAATAATATTTTTGAATTGTTACATTTTAAATATCGCTTGGATTTCACACTTTGTTGGTAACATTGTATATTTTTCTGTTCAGTTGTCCCTAAGAGATAATCCATTGGTAGTGAGATTCGTCTCAGATATGACGCACAATCCTCCATCCCTGATGGAACTAGCCGCAAGAGTGATCAAGACTAATGTTATCCAGTATGACGAAGAAATCATACCTAGAAACCTGGTAGAATATCTGAACTGTGGTCATAGTTGCGTCAATCCAAAGTGCAAAGGTCAGATGCTAGTCTCGATCAAAGTTCAAAGTTTTACCGATTTTCTTCCATTATTGTTTGCATTATCGTAATTGCGTCAAAATTTATTTAAGACAAACACATTACAGCGCATGATAAAGCATAAATGCCAAGCTTCTCGGTATTTCCATTTCTTGGAAGATAATTTTCCTAAAGAGATTTCTATCCGTAGGTGTCTTCTTCAACAACAGAGTGGAACACGTGAAATTCGTCGATTTTTGTGGCAAGTATCGTCTACCGTTGTTGCAGTACCTTTGTAGCAGAAAATGTATAGAGTCACGAGATGGAGACGAGGTGGTCAGTGGCGCCATGATAAGAAAAGTCCTGCTTGGCTGATTACCGTTACTTCGTTATTACAATACTTTCTATCCTGAAACTTCGATCTCGCGTTTGGTAGGTTTCGTTTTTCCGCCAATGGAAACGAAAGGGATCGTACGATCGCGTTATCTGTAGTTAACTGAACTACCCGTGCGCCATCGACGGATTCTTTTTCCGTTATAATGTTTCCAACATGGCCGCTCACTTAGTCAGCACAAATACTATATAGCATCAGATTCATGATTCGAAGGCTAGGCATGTGTGAAGACACGTGGCAGATTTACGACATATTAATACGAATCAAGGGCATCGAGGGGTAAAACGTTTGATGTCAGTTCTCTCGTTGAACGATTGAGCAATTCAAAATGTCGTCCAGCAAGAAGTCTTTGAAAGTTAAATTGTTCGAAAAGACTACTTGTATATAACAAAAATCTCTTTCAACATGTATATTTATAAATTTGTTTTATAAAAATAAATATCTGGTCGAGTTTTGATTCCCCCGTGCATACTTACTCTCTTCCCTTCTTTTTTTTCTTCGCTTGGCGTGATCGTCGTGAATGAAACCGCAGTGTCTGTTAACGTTATCGTTTTATTGTTAAATAAACCACAAAATCTACAATAATAATAATCATCATATTATCATATAGAATCTCCGTTTGGGAAACGGAGGCGTTCGATCCTCGCTTAAAACACATCCACTGATTTATCTCTACGATAATTACCGATTTATCGATATCTATTCTCTCTCTCTCTCTCTCTCTCTCTCTCTCTCGCACTCTCTCTCTCTCTTTCTCGTGTGTGTGAATCGTGTAAAACTGAAAACATCTCGACAAAGTGAACTTGGTAGCGAAGCGAACGATACGTTTATCTGTTTTTTAATCATCGTGTGATTCGTCGGTATAGAGTCGTTTAAGATTCATAGAGAACATCGTTACTTTGCTTACTTTTTTTTTTACGTGTGTTTTTTATGTTTTTTTAAATAACTGGAAGTAAGTCGGTGATGACAAATCTTCGTGAATATAGCAATATCGTAGTAAGAGTTCGCTAGTGTTTCTCCCTCCGTTCTTCCATTTCTCCATAATAATCGCATATAGTGTCGTCGTGTTTCTTTTACTTCTCCCGCCTTTTTTTTTTCTTTCATTTTTTTTGTCTGTTTTGTTTTTAATTACCTATACATACATATGCATATTCCATGTATATGCGCTCTGTTATTTTATACATTTTGCATACATATAGATGTATGTACATGCCTCGGTTTCGCTTCCCCCCATCCCCACTCCATCCACCACAGCGAACGAGTATTATCTGTCTCTCACGCATCAGGCACTCCGTCGTCTCGCTCGCTCGCACAGCCACGCGTTCGTTTTAGTTTCCTCCTCTTCTATCTTTTTCACTCCACGATCCCCTCTTGGATCAGCGCGTTATCCTAATTTAATAACTACGCTACTCCCTTTTTATTTCCACCTTTCGTTCATCATTTTGTTTGTTTTTTTTTTCTTCTTCTCTATAATTCTCCGAACTCTGGTACCGTATCCTCTTCACGGATCTATCTATATATATTAACCCTTAACTGGTATAACGACTGGGGTCACTCATCACCCCAAGGACACAAATTCCGTTACAAAATTGGTTCTATTGGTAACACCGCTCCGTGCGTCGCAATACCTTCATAATTTCTTAGCATTTAGGCAGTGCCTTACGCGTGTGCTATCCGTTTGCATTGTTCTCGAGTTACACACAGTTGGGGTCAGCATTGACCCCGGTGTACTTGTTAAGGCCATGTGTTCAGGCTTACGCTGCGTCGACACGGGACAGTGCCGTTTTTGAGAAAGTCAAGTATTTTCAAAAGATGTATATTTTCGCACGGACTTGGGTCTGGCTGGAAAACAATAACAACTTTCTCTAGAAGGATTGCCAGCCAGACCACCTGAACGGCAATTGACGCATCGTAAGCCCACACGCAGTCGAAAGAGGGACCTAGGATTTATGGGTTTTCGGTTTTTCGAACTGGGACGTTTTGTGCGACGTCCTGCAGGCCTTGTTTACCGGATGAACACTTGGCCTGTAGGCGTTGCGCAATCGGGAAACCGCCCCAATTTTTAATTGGACAATCCTAGGTCTCACTTTTCTGCAGTTCCTTTCAAGATACCACTTGGAGGGAATTTTCCCGGACGATGGAGGGAGTATTTTGCCTCCACTTCGGTGGAAAGCGTCCTCCCTCCATCAAATCAGAACAAACCAAGGACTTGAACTGATCACCTCGCGACTGGAAAAAGAGCTTAACGAATAGTGAATTTTAGAATAAATTATTGTGTTGTAAATAACCGTGTTTTATTTACTAAATATTACCAATTCCAAGAACATTTGGAATTAACAGTACTATTTAAAATTATACCATGGCGTCCAACTATTTGACCGATAAAGAGCTTGAGGACATATTGATGATGTGACATTTTAAAGAGCGATAACGACTTATCGGACGCAGAGAGTGTACACTGCGATCACAACACGTGGTCTGAGGAAAGTAATTCCGAAGATGAGGCACAGCAAGAAAACGCAGACGTAATACGAGAGGAGGAAGAGGAACTCAGAGATATTTCAATGTCATCTAATAACTACTTTTATGGAAAGAAATCGTTATAAATAGTCGAAAATTCCTCCAACGCGTACTACTCGCACAGCGGCACACAATATTATTTCACATCGTCCTGGACTGAAAAGAAGAGCTCGTGCAATGAATCCATCTATGTCCGACGAGGCCTGGCAGCTGCTAATTACAGAGGACATTTTAGAAAAATTTTTGGAACACACTAATGCGAAAATAACTGAGCTTAGTTCTAGATATAGAAGTGACAATGCTTCCTTTACAAACCATGAGGATATAGTTGAGCTCCGAGTGTTCAAATCAGGTAGAGAAAAGGAAGAGATATCTTTCGAACAACCATGTCCCTCGAGCGATTTTTATTTCTTTCGACTGCTGTACGATTTGACGATACAGGCAACCGTGCCGAAAGACTTGCAGCTGGTGAAACTGCTGCACCTAATTTCGGACATTTTCCAAAAATTTGTCAATAATTGCGAGGAAAACTGTACATGCTCTGAATATGCCACAGTTGACGAGATGCTTGTGCCTTTCAGAGGTAAATGTAAGTTCAGGGTGTATATCAAAAGCAAACCAGCCAAATACGGCATAAAAATGATGTCTTTGTGTAACGCCGAAACACATTATCTGATCAATGCCTTTATCTGTACAGGCAAGAATTCTCTGCGGCAGAGAAATAATCCCAGGGAATTATCTGTACCAACGCTAGCTGTTCTATCACTCGTAAAACCTATTGAAAACACCAATAGAAATGTAACCGGTGATAACTGGTTCACATCAAACGAACTTGTCAACGAGCTGAAATCCAAAGGTCTCACTTATGTGGGCACCGTGAGAAAGAATAAAAGAGTTCCTCCAGAGTTTCAAGCCCATAAACGTCGTGAGGTAAACTCTTCTCTTTTTGGATTCACTAGAGATAGAACATTGGTATTTTATGTTCCTAAGAAAAATAAATGCGTGCTGCTCCTATCTTCCATGCACCATATCAATATCGTGAACCAACGTTCTAAAAAACCAGAGATAAACGAATTTTATAACTCCACCGAAACCGGTGTTGAGAGTTTGGACCGGAAACGTGCCAACAGAAGAAGCCGTAGATCGCCTCTAACCATTTTTTTTTGCGATTTTCAATATCTTCCAAGTCAATGCATTTGTCATTTACAAAGCAGCCAATCTAGCAGATAAAAACACGCGACAAATATTCAACGTTGAATTAGGAAAGACCCTGATAAAAGCAACATTTGCATAACCGACTATACACATATAAACTATCAAATGATCTGAAGAGAGTTATTCAAAATGTTTTGAAAATTGAACAATTTTCTAAAGACAGAAAGTATCCAACAATGTGCGACAAATGCAAGGGCATCTGCAAGTAACATTCTACTTAAAAAAATTTTTGCTCTTCGTGTAATAATGACCAAAAGTAAGTGATAAAACGTTGTTATTTTTTTTTGAAAGATGACTGATAATGACTTTTTTTTTTATTTCAGTGGGTCCAGTGATGAGTAAATAAACAGGAAAACTTCTTTGTCGATCACGGAAGAAATACCAATAAGTGATATAATTTTTCTTTTATGTAAATGCAGAAATGCATTTTTCGTTGCCTAATTTTAAACATTGTATTTCTACTTCATTTTACAATAAAAGTTTAATTTTTCATGGCTTTATTATTTTATACACTATCTAAGAACAAAAGATTCACAGAGGTTTATCTAGAATCAGATTAACAGATTTTCCTGCACTTTTTATCAGGGGTCTGTCATGACCCCAATATACCAGTTAACGGTTAATACAATTTTCCCTAGTGTATAGTCGCGAGTAATGGTAGACCCTCACGGTATGGCGTTTTACAGTTGCAACGGTGAGAATAGTGCCGTCGAATGATCGGTACAGTGGTTTTATGGACGTTTTTCTTGTTCACTTTATAGAGAACACGTATAGTAAAAACGAGGCGGTTATAGTTCACTGAGTTATCATAGTTTAATATTGGGTCGTCGAACGGGTGTGTGTGCCACGACTACAGTCAGCCAGCGAATTTTAATAAGCCTAAGGCTCGCTGACTATAATCGTCGTGCAAGAATTTCGAGTAAGAATAGAAAATTGATTATAGTCAGGAGTTTCGTAAATGTACACCTCTTTCGCCGTTGACTATAAACAATTCTCAGCTCGAGTAAGCGTATAATGACGATCGACTATAGTCAACTTATAGTCCGGAGCGAGTATTCAGGGACCGTTCACTATAGTCGACGAGTTAATTTAGGTGAAAGACTTTAGTTCTGGTACAGTCGTCTATAACCAGATCGTACGACTCAAGTTATCGGTTACAGTCATCGTATAGTCACAAATCAGAGTGACTATACTGAACATACGGGCTAAAGTGACAGAAACATGCTTAATATTTCGTAGAATGACCAAAAGTACTTATAGTCTGTGACTATAATTGACAGTCAGCGCAGAGGGGCGATTACTACGACGTAGAGGAACGAACTATGATCAGTGACAAGCCCCGGGAGACTTTCAATTATAGTCAACGCGCGTCTCAACCACTCAATATCCGTGACTATACTCGACTCGTAGACTCAATTACGCGACTATAGTACATGGCCATACCGGAAGGGGTACAAACACTCATTCCACAGACTATAGTATATTTCTTATCGATGTCCTAGAGTGACTATATAACTTCTCCACGGTGAAAGTAGCGGTATAGTCACCTCCGTTCCTCCGCGCATTTTCCGCGTTTCTCGCCACAAGAACCGGAAGTCTGACGGGGAGCGATAGCAGTAGTCGAGGAAGAGGAGATTTTTCTCGAAAATGAAACTCGATACATAGCGTGAACACCGCTGAGTCAAATAACGAGTGTCCAATGTGTCACGGAACTCGTGTGTGTTCGTTCGACAGGATGAAAAATAGCTTTATAAGAATAACAGCGGACGATTTTCCAGTCCAGGGGGAACGTCTTTTGGTGGAAAAACGGTCGGTTCGGTTGGGCAAAGGTACTTCTGAAGAGGATGTCGTATAGTCATTTACAGTCCTATAAGCGAGTTCTTCAAGCGTATGGATACACGAGAGAAAGAAAGGTTCGTACAAAAGACGATCCTCGAGGTGTGAAAGATCTCGCACATCTCGGTGCGCGCCTCGACTATAACTTTGACTATAATATACGTATGTATATATATACACACATATATATACACTATTATTATTGTAGAAACAAGATGGTGTGACGAATACATTACCACTTATATTGCCACCGTTAGTTTTCTTTTTTTTGAAATCTGCGCGAAAAATACCTCGAACCCTTACCTATCTTTCGATTAAGTCGTCTCTAACTGGGCGAAAAATAGTCAGAAGTGTTCTTAATTATCGATCTCGAACTGTGATGGTTACTTTCTTCGACGAACATAGCTTTTATTTTCTCTCCCTTTCGTCGAACTTTTCCTTCTTTCCTTCGCTTCTTACCTTATGGTGGAGGTAAAACGCGAGAAAGTGGTTTTACGGACAGAATCGCTAGTGGTGCAAAAGTAAAAAGCTTATAAAAATTCGATCGCGTAAGGTGCCGTAAGGTCCGCCTCTAAAAATTCTCTTCTAAAAAATCACCGAAATTCTTCGTACTTATTTTTTTTTTTTTTTTTCGTTTTTCTTTTTATACTTCTTTCCGCACCCGTTCGATCGTCTCGTCGAGGAGGTGCTTGTTGTTACGTTAAACGTTTGCGTAAAAACGGACTATTCATTTTTTTTTTTCTTCTCTTCTTCTTGCGCGTCCCTCGCCATTCCCTTATGTACACGTTTACGATCTTTTTCGTGATCGAAAGAGGGATTCATGCTGATCGTGTCTTAAGACTACGTGTGTTGAACGCACAGACGCGGTTTGGTGTTACGTTAGTATGTTTCGAAGATGGACCAGAGTAGGTGCAAGGTACAGAGTCACGGTAATTAATTAGACGGAGTCCTAAGCTCTGTTTCTCTGTTGTATGCTTTCGAAAGAAATCGAACGTGCCGTTCTTCGGTGTAGCAGAAATTTAGGTGAATCTTACGGAGTTAGAGAAGCTACGATTAAAATGTAAGCGGATAAATTCATTTGGAAAAATTCCTTCTTTTCAATCAGCGTCGCATTTATCGGCGATAAATCGTTAAATCGAGACTTACATCGTTAACCTGTTTGCTATTTTAATTAGATCAATGATTATTTGTCGTAGAAAAAAGAAAGAAAAAAAAAAAAGAGTAGACAGACACGATTACTAACAAAGGTAAGACACTTTACAAAACGAGATTAATCTCCAGGAGTATACAAAGAATATATCGATACATTGAGCCTGCGTAAACGCGGTGAAGTTTAATACGAAATTTGACTGCGTCATGTTTCATCGTCGTTTGCGAATCTTGCACATGCGTTTTCTCAAAGAGCGGGAACAGAGACAGAGAGAGATAGAGAGATAGATAGATAGAGATAGAGAGAGAAAAAAAGAAACAATACATTCGTTTTTTTTCTTCTCCTTTCATTTTATCTATAGAAGTATTCAGACCAATCGAGAGAAGAATTTCAGAGCAAATTATTTCTTTATTTATTTATTAACGTTTTTTTCGCAACGAAACGAGCTTACACATACATATAGATGTGGTTTGTTTTCCTTTTCTGTTTTTAATCGATTAAATCCATAGTTCTACGATACGAAGAACCAACGAAACGGTACAAATCCAAAAAAACATGATTGTAATAACAATAAACTACAATTCATCTTAATTCAAGCGTTTGCTGTTCATCAAGCGTACAATATCGGACATATACAGTGCTTAACTATACTACTATATAGCCACGATCGTTCAAAACGTGCAATTCGAACGGAACAATCTCCGTTTAACTTTTTTCTCCATATTTTTTTTTCTTTCCTCTTCTCTTTTTTCATTAATCAACGATCCGTGTCCAGAATCTTCGTTAAAATCAGCGGAAAAAGAGTAGCATTTTTATTTCTATTTATTTATTTTTTTTTTTTTGGCGAATAGAACTTAGCTACTAGGGCATCATGGGAATTATCTCTACTCCATGGTTCGAAGCACAGTGGTTTCTCTAATTCTTCGTCGTAGGATCGGGCTATTTCCTTTCGATCTAAAAACATCGTTCGTTAGAAATATGCTCGCATCCTTCTTTTCATTATTTTTGTTCTTTCTCCTCTTCTTCTCCTTCTTAGTAAATCACTGTCTCGTTCGAGAGGCATTCGAACAGCAAAAATCGAAAGCAATCACTAAAGTTTTGCTCGATTAAATATATATATATGTATACGGTACTTTTGTTTCGTTTCACAATTCTCTTCTCTCTCTCTCTCTCTCTCTCTCTTGCGCGCGAATCGCACTTTCGTCTCTCTCTCCTACTCCCATCTCCTCAACGTATATACATATGCACATCACACACGCATACATATATGCATATATATACATATTAAATTACTTTATTAATTCTTTCTTTACACAATTATTACAATTTATTTACTAGAGATGATTCGAAACGGTGCGACATGATGATAGTTTGATAAGTAGACAAAGAAAACAACAAAAGAAACTGGTGGTCTCTGCAGTGGTAACACGGTGATGAAAAATATGTCAGGCAAAAACGACGAGTATAGGTTTTCTCTTTTTCTCCCTTTCTCTTTCTATCGAAGAGTCAATTATTCTTTCTCTTACTTCTTTTCTCTCTGCTTCTCTCTCTCTCTCTCTCTCTCTCACTCTATCTATCTATCTTTCTTCGTCTAAATCGCCTTTTTTCTCTCCCCATATCTCTCTTTCATTCTTTCATGAACACACACACTCTCTCTTTACAACAATGCAGCAATCTCGTTAATTGCTATCATTAAAAATTAATCTGCATGTGTATATAACACATACATATACATGTATATATACACACATACATGTAAGTATTTATATGTATAAACTTTCAGTATTCTACACGGACTCCATTCCACATTCTGCAAAATGTCTGTGTGTACCTTTGCGGTCGGGTAGCGTTCAATTATCACGGAGGAATTAAAAAAAAAAGGCAAAGAAGAAACGAAATTAAGAGAAACAATGGAATCTATCCACTTGGCGTGTATAATTCAGTTCATCGAAGATTTCACCGTGAATTCGATTCCTTTCTACGCGACTGTCGTAGTCTCTTTCGGTTCTTCTCAACTATAATTCACGCGCAAATCTGTCTGACGAGATCTGCTGGTAGAAACGATGTTCGAAAGCGCGCAGTTTCGCAGAAACATGAGAAAGACTGAATCAATGAACTAAATCGATCAATCTATTTATTAATAGAATAATCACGACAAATAACCAACAATCTATATTTGCAAGCCGTGCGTGATATCATTTTACGTTCACGATAAATCCCTCCTCCTTCCGTTTCTTTCTCTTCAATTCTACTTTTCACAGATTGAGTCGGAGGATCGTACAGAAAGAAAAAAAACAGAACAAAAAAAGCGCACAGTAATCCGCGCGTACTTAATAAGATGTCGATGGACGAACATACATATGAAGCTAGTTGCGCGTTAAATAACAATTTATTATATCTACGATCATTGCCTCGTGTTTCGATCGGAAATTCAAAGCTACAGTTTATTCGAGCTTCTTGTGAAATGCGTCTTCGACGGCTTGCCCGGTGTTCAATTCGAAGCGATTCATTTTCTCACGGCGGGAGGAGAACAAATTGCGTTCAAGTTACCAAGTGGACGTATAAATAATGGTTGTTTCAATTCGATCGATTTTCAAAACACAAGATTCGAGAATGAACTTTAAACGAGACGAATTATCATGCAATTGCAGATTTTTATGATAAGCAAATAGAGAAGTGGCCATTATTATAGCGTCGACCTGATTGATAACGGATTAACGCGTGACGGAATGCTGGAAAAGTACCATTGTCGAAAAGGGTTTCCGTGATGGACGTCTAACCCGTCGAATATCTCGATTTACTTAATTTTTTCTCTTCGTTTAGAAAAAGAAAAAAAAAGAACAGTAACGTAATGGAAAAGTATAAATCGTTATACAATTGCCAGTAAAGATTATTTTTTTTCTTTTTCGCCACAATTATCGGTATCGAAAGATGGATCACGCTGACAGTTCAGACTGGAGGAAAAAAAAAAAATAAAGAACGAAGTTGGGTTATAAATTCACCTAATATTGATTCTCTCGTGGCAACGAGGCACAGTACACATATCGCCAAAGGAAAAATGAATTTGTTGTCCGTGTTAATCGTTTAAAAACTTAATTTACATTACATCAACGTTCATAAAACTTTGAAACAAATGTCTTTAGCATTTCTCTTTTTTCACACTTTTGTTATCCCCTTTCACTCTGCTCACTCACTCACTCTCTCTCTCTCGCTCGCTCGCTCTCGCTCTCTCATCTGTCTACCATATTATTATTTCTTTCTTTCGCTTTTCCTTTCTTCCTTCTCCCTAATCAACGCTCGTCTTTCTCCTTTTACGAAAAAAGGAACTGAATGAATCGTTACGTCGGCAGCCTCCTCTCTGTGGTATCTTGCGACGCGATATGATATGTAGAAACGTGCAAAATGGCGGCTAAAGTAGTCTCACGCGCGACGTGCCCTGAAAGGTCCAGCTGCACAGGGGTTCTTTTCTTTCGTTTTTACAGTTCCATCGTGTGTAATATATAATCCTAGAAAAAGAAAAATGCACAAATCTCTTCGTACATTTCTTCTTGATCGTATAAATCCTTGGCAAAGAGTGTACAATTAACTTCCATAGAGAACTTCTGAAGCCCCGTACGACTGCGCTTTCTCTCTGTCGGGCGTATAAGAGTTTATGCATGGTTGGTGATGGTTGGTGATGCGCACGAAAAAGGTCGAATTCTACTTATAATTCGCTTTACAGATCGTTCTCGTTTTACTTCTTTGTCTGTCGTTCGCACGCTGCTGATACAAAGAGAAAAAAACACATATAAAATGGTTCCTTTTTTCTGTTTTCTGACGCGAGAACGAGAAAAAAGGGCGGTTCGTGGCCGGTTTAAAAAAGCAAAGAGAAAAAAAAAAGAAAAAACAAAGAAACATGTTAAAAAATCGTTCTTAGTTGCGTAGAGGTTCGTCGCAGGGGATGAAACACACGCTCGGCCTAGCCAAGCGATCGAATACAAGAACAAGAATCGCGTGAATAGTGTATCTATAGATATTTAGTGTCCATTACGGTTTTTTTTTTTTTTTAACAGAATCGTCCAGACGTAACTGACAACATAGGCACAAACGAATGTGTATTATGGTGTTTCTGTGGTTTTCTTTTTTTTTTTCTTTTTGTTCTATCGTCATGTCCCGACAAAACGAATGGAAATCTCGATCGCGTATCGTCGACGAAAATCATCAATGATATATTCTTTTCTTTTCTTTTTTGCTAATCCTGCTGATGTACGCAGCATGTCTCGCGTCGTGAAAACTTGTCTTACGATAAATAGAGATTGTGCACGCAAATTACTAAATGTGTTAAAGTGTCGCCTCTCTGTGTGTGTGTATGTGTATGTGTGTGTGTGTGTGTGTTGATCGTGAGATCCTCCGCGTGGAAATTTCTGTGGAAAAACACCTATCGATGCATCGAATCTTGAACATAAAAAAATTCTTTCCATGTACAATATAATAATAATAATAGTAATAATAATAATAATATTAATGAGAATAATAATCGCCTCGTTCTCCGTTTAATTCTTTCAAAGAGATTGTGACGATCTCTATTTCTCGAATCTTAAATTTTACATGTCAAAAGCTGATCATGACTCTTAATATTTCTTTAATTACGCGATGATCGTGTGCAAGTGTAAAATGTGTGTGCGTGTGTACTTTGTGTGTTCTCGAATGATGAAAATGACGACGACGCAAGCGACGTAAACGCGCTACTAGACAGTGTATTGAATAGATAACACATCGTTTGCATTTTTTTTTTTTGTTTCTCATCTCAACTAGAAAACTTCGC
>NW_017100701.1:34123-63705 GCF_001263275.1 Habropoda laboriosa | reverse complement strand
CTTGTAATATATCGAGAGTCTCGAGAAAAATTTACAACCTGGGGGGGAGGGGGATGAGAGTGTTGTGTACGTGTTATCTGTTTCTGCTGTTCTCTCGTTACTTTGTTTTGTTTGTTCTCTTTTACTTCAGACATCCTCCTCAGAAGAATATTTCTCACGCTTCTCTATTCACCTTTGACATTATTTCCTCTCCCTTTCTCTCCCTTGCGGTATCATCCTCTCTCGTTCTACCGTACTTCCGTATTTTTTCATCATTTTTCGTTTTCATTTAAGGCTAGTTTTCTAACACATGAAGAATTCTCGGTTCTGTTGTTGTTGTTGTTGTTGTCTGTCTGTTGTTTGAATTACGTTAGTTTTTTATTTTTATTTATTTATTTATTTTCTTTTTTTTTGTTGAAAAATAGAAACCAGCTTATTAAGCCATGTTCGACTGGCCGGGGTCTGTGTTCTTTGAGGTGGACAGCGTGTTGGTGTTCACGTTATTATCACTAGAGTTACCGCTACTCCCCGCGACCGGTTCCGACTGGCCACCAGGATTCTCCGAGGTCTGCATGTACTTCGGCTTCAGGATCGAGTTCAGCTCCGGGTCGATTCGTAGCTCATACTCTGTAAAGTTAAATAAAGGGGGTAGCTCCCTTCCATTGGGTAACCGCGTGCCCTGTTCTCGTAGCTCGTTGAAGAACGGATGAGCGCACGCTTCTAGGGGCGTGATTCGACCGGATGGCGTGTACTCTAGCAGCCTGGCCACCAACTCCATTGCTTCCGGCGGCGTGCGTGCCCTGAATACCTGGAAAATGTCATAGTTGACCTATTAGACTTTTAGTTATACTTTGATTGTATTTTGGTGTATTTGGAATATTTTTAATGATTATTTTGTGATCAACAAAGGAAAGTCTTTAAATAGTCTCACTTTTCAACATCAGCTTTTCTTTGTTATTATGTTTAAGTTGGAAATGTTGAGGACTTTCCTTTGCTGGGTCTAAGCTATAGTAGAGGGAAGTTTAGAAACTTAATTCTTCTTCACAAAGAATACTGCTCTGATCAAAAAGTTTCAGAATAAATCATTCGTAAGTTCAGCAATGTCTATTTGGTCGCTTTGAAAATAATCCTTATTACTTGTAATGCACGTATGTCAACGGTTTTTCTGATCTTCATAGTATCACTGGAATTCGATTTTTGGAATGTCTTTTAGCTCGTTGAGTGAATTTTGTTTCATCGCCTGAAGTGACTTAAAACAGCGTTTCATAACATGGTACATAATCCATCAGTTATATTCCCATAAAGCTAGACCTTTTTTGTGGACTGAATCACGCAAACGCTTTACAAACAACACCAAAATAGTATTGTTCATTGACTGTTCGATCAGTCGGTAGGAATTCTTTGTGTACCATACCGCATAATTAAAGAAAGAATTTATTCTGGAACTTTTTGAACACAGTAGTAATCTTTTCTTTCTTTTTAATACAGTGGCTTTGAATCATAAACTGCCTTAATTGGTCAGAATCTTTTACCTCCACTATAGAGAATCGCACAGCAACACAGACTGAATGAGTTCTATGATAGAAAGCGATAAAAATGGCAGCAGCACGTTCCGCTTAGAAGTTTGCACTTTGAAGTTTCACACTTTCAGTATATTAAGAGTATTACATCAAGTATTAGTAGTATGAGATGCTTCGATTCTGAAACTTGTTCTATTGATCTGATAAAGTCAGATTCATTCAACTTATACTGTTTTTTTCTCTTCAATAAAACATGTTTACTCAAAGAGAAAATAAAAATTTTTTTATAGAGAGAGAGATCGGGAAAGATGGAAAGATCAATAAAAAGTAACAGGAATGGTACCAGCAAGATTTGTCATTCTGAATGCAGAAAAATAAAACTTAAATCTTGCAAATAGTCAGTCAATTTTTCACAATCTCTCGTCACACTCGTTATAAATTAAAAAAGAAAAGAACAGGAAAAAAAATCACTGTGTTTTATTCTCAAGACACTGAACAATACCTTCGTTCACCACCAGAATATTAGAGTAAGTGATACACTACTGAGATTTTGAATAAATGTAACGTCAAAATCTCTTTCTTTATTTATTTTTTTAAATCGTTAGGAAGTTCGTTAAGATGAACTGTGACAACAATGACAATTATATGCGATATAAAAATGGATACTGCACGTAAGTTTCGAGATAAGGCGCACGTTGAGCGAGTTTGTGATGCGGAGGATCGAAATGAATCGTGGCGTTTTTTTTTTTGGGTTCGGCGCTCGTCGCCCTTCCGTTCGACGTTTAACGATAGTCCCGCTTTATTTTAACCATTTCAGACGCTGAAAATTGTTGGTTATACAGGTTAGTCAAAAATATCACGGGCTAGAGAAGAAAATAAAAAAAACTATAGGGAGGAATATTTGCCAGCCAATATATAAATGTGAATATATAATAAGAAACGTTGCCTTCCAACAGGGGACCACTTACTCTAATCTTTTGGTGCTCCGTGGAACACTTTAGTCCACTCATTCGCTGAAGCATAAACTGTAACCACGATTAACCATGTGTTGATGAATGTGATTTAGAGTCAATTTGCGTACAGCGCGAAATCGTTTCTCATTTTTTTTTTTAGCCAGAAGAAACGAGGTTGAGGAATAACACCTTAATCCTTCTCTTTTCATTCTTTTCTTTTTTGTATTTTTCTCATGCAACGTGTGACCACAAGTAACCTAACTGCTTGCTGTGTTTCTTACAAGGGGCTCAAGTGAGGTATGTGCATTGATCTTAATTGCAAGGTTCAATTTTCATAGTTGATATCAAATTCTACCTTTGACACTTTCAGTATCACAAGAAAATTAACAATTTCCACAGAATGTTTTTAAAAGAAATGATAGAAAGAGACACTTTAAATGCACAAGGTACCGAATCTTTGACATTCTGATTTCCTTTTCACACGAAATCCACATTGGTTCAATAACAATTTTCACCTTCAGTGACTAACATAACATTCCTCAGTGGATTATCCACTTCAACAAAACACTCAGATCAAACCAGACTAACCCCATGTGTTTCCCTCGTTAGTCACAACACATACGTATGCAGTCACGAAATTAGGAGAGATATAAGAGCACAAAGAAGAATAACGTCTCGACAGTCTAATGTTTTGTGCACAGCGTGTAGTACTACGTTGATTAGATCAGTTGATGGGCTACCTTTTGCCACGGGTGCGCCTTAAT
This sequence comes from Habropoda laboriosa, assembly GCF_001263275.1. NCBI lineage: Eukaryota > Metazoa > Arthropoda > Insecta > Hymenoptera > Apidae > Habropoda > Habropoda laboriosa. The sequence continues at coordinate 60,489 of NW_017100701.1, read as the reverse complement.
CTGTGGGAATTTGAACTCGGTATAGTTGGGGTTCATCTCACGTATCTGATCGCGGGTCGGTGTGCCCAGGACCTTGATGATCTCGACCAGCTGATCTACACCACTATCACCAGGGAATATCGGTTGGCCAAGCAGTAGTTCTGCTACTACGCAACCTGCGCTCCACACGTCTACAAACATAATAAAACGTCTTCTTTAGAGCACATAAATTCAGTTGCTTGAAAATGGTTAAATAGTAGAGTATTCTTATTGCAAAGTTTAATTATTTTGTGAGAATTCATGTAGTAAGTTCTACTGATGTATCTATGCTAAGCATGGCTGTATTAATGCATTCATTTATGCCAAGTTTGATTATTTTATGAAAATTTGTATGAAAAGTTCTAGTGATTGAAATGAGGATAACGTGACATACACTATCAATGGAAAGTTTAGAAGTGATATGAATTGTAACTCTATCTACGAGTACTCTGACAACTCACACTTTAAAATATTATGAAATTTTTATTTGACGGACAAATGATAAAATCTAATGTTTCATTTTCATCTCAGCAAAAAAGTGACTGTAGACTTATCATAATAAATTACATGTACATTTATTGAGTTAGTGGAAGAAAATATAAAAATATTAGTAGAGTGTAAAGGGTTCAAAAATAGGTCAAAGAATTATTACTCTACTTTAGAACTTGCCTATTTAGCATTTAAATCTTCAAAAATTCAAGCTAGTTTCCCTAAGTTCATCGTCAATGATAAAAGTGAAACAATCAGTAGTTGATAGAATAGGATAATATAAACTAGGTAAAAATAAGCAAAAGTATTACTAAGTGAGCTCTACTTTAGAACTTGCCTGTTTAATACTTAAATTTCCAAAAATTCCAGCTAGTTTTCCTAAACTCATTGTCAATGGTACAAGTGAAATAACGTAAGCTAAGCAAAAATTGACTAATCCTTATACCCAGAGTGAACATACCAATTTTTGTGGTATAATCTATAGCACCAAAGATCAGCTCAGGCGCGCGGTAGTAACGACTGCAGATGTAAGACACATTGGGCTCTCCCTTGACCAGGTGTTTGGCCGAGCCAAAATCACAAAGCTTCAGAACACCAGATTCTGGGTCCAACAGGAGGTTCTGTGGCTTGATATCCCTGTGGCAGATCCCCAGCGAGTGAATGTACGCCAGAGAACGGAACAGTTGGTACATATATAGCTGGAAACGTATAAACACGTGTTGAAATTAGAATCGTTGTTATAAACGTTACTCTGATTATGATGAGCGTTGGATTAAATTCGAGCAAAATTGCTAAATGGAGCCTATAAATAGGTGCGTGAATCATTGTAGGTAATTGTACGATAAATGAACTTTATGACAGGTGATTTAGCAGAATGAAGCGAGGTGACTCAACATTTTTGTAACAGATCAAAATGAGGAAGATTTTAAATACGTTTGTGGGAAATGTAGGTGAAAAGTGTTCATTTTTTGATTTAGAAATTTTTGAATCCTATTTTTAAAAAGATTGGAGTGAAAAAAATCATATATCGTTAAAAATTCTATCGAATGATTTATGATTTATTCATTTCTTATTAACTTTTGACGATTTACGATTTTTGTTAAGTTTAATCTTTTTGAAAATAGAATTGTATTGAATAATTCATGATGTAATGTGCACTTACCTTGATGAAATTGATCGGTATGGTCTGCTTGCTTTTGTTATAATGCCGAGCGACTTTATACACAGTTTCGGGTATGTATTCCAGCACTAGGTTCAGATAAACCTCGTCCTTCTACAAGAAATCCGCAAAAATGATTATTAGTAAACCGGAAAATCCACTTGGTCAACATGTACATAAGATGTGTCGTCTCAAAGGCACACAACGTGACAAAAGCAAATTTAGTTGTCTAGTATGGGTTGTTTCCATCACAAAGATCAATGAGGATGAATTTTACATGATGATTTACGCGTGAGGTACCTTTGAACTGCAAACACACAATCTTAGAAAATTATTCACTATAACTAGGGAAGCTGCGTTAGCTACTATAGCCTGAGTAGAAAATCTCGTTGCTCAAGGAGGCTCAAATTTATTCTTTTATTCATAAAACTGTGATAAAAAGGAATGTATCAATTTTCTAAGTTATTCTATGTAACAAAATTATGCTTCACTTCGTGTAGTAAGAGTGGCCAGGTCTCTAGGCGCGACCGGTAGTGGGGGGGAAGCGACCTCAGGCGCGAGAAATCTTCGACCCAGACTATAGACACGAAATCAGTGTTCTACAGTGTTCGCGACTGACTGAGGACAATAAAACGAGCGTCGTTTTTTGTCGATCGTCGGTCTATGTATAAGCAAGACTGCCTAAATTGTCTCAATAAAGGATCTCTCCGTCAAAAACTACTGGGTACTCGCTTGTTCACTTACGTCCACATGAAAAACTGGATTAGTTGCGTTTAAGATGTTCTACAAAATAACACAACGTCGCATGCATTAAACTAATAGCGAATATTCGACTTTCGTCTTATTTTTTTTTTTTTTCTCTTTTCTTTATAAAGTGTGTATATTATCATTTGTAAAAATGAGAAACTGAGAAGTGTAGCTATAGAATTAATTAAAGAAGAATAAGAAGACAAAATAAATAAACAAGAATCGAGGGAAATATATTGCATAACGCTGCTTCGATCAAAATAATTCTCTGATAAAGTTAGATTGAACGTTTAAGAATAGATTAGGTTCAGTTTCAATCGAGTAATAAGTGAAGAAGATTGAAGGAAACAGTCGAAATAGCTCACCTTGTCACCACTGGAGTAGAAGAAATATTTCAGCTTGACGATGTTGCAGTGCTCGAGACGCCGCATGATTTGTAACTCCCTGTTCTATAAATAAAACAAAGGAAAATTCGATTAATGCACGTAGTTCCTCGTCCGTGTTTATTTTGTCACGACCACCGTGTGTTTCCTTGTCTTTAATTAGAATCGTTGCTTGTTGGTTCGCCGTGTTGCATCTCGAGATTTAATACGACGATTAAGGTCGCGGATTATCGCCTCTCGGACAGAGTAATCTTACAAACTGGATGCAACTTTATCGACACCTGAATATCTTCAAAGAAATGATTTCAGATCAGAGAAAAATGGAAATATTCGCTGGAGAATTTTTGCAAAATTTTCTACTTAATTCTTCGAAAGTTCTTCAATATCTTAAATTTGACAAGAAAATTATAATCCATGCGTAATTGTTTTTCTTTCGTGTGAAATTTCTATGAAACTCTTTGAAATCTTTCTAATATTAAAAATTTGGAAAAAAATTATATTCCATGCTCGTAGATTTATTCCTTTCATGCTGCATTTGCATAAAAATTTCTGTCAAATTTTTTATTACATTATTCTTTGAGTGTTTTTCTTTTTAAATTTTCTACTGAACTTTTAGAAAGTTTTCTAATACAAATTTTGAAGACAATTATATCTCGTGCTCGGTGGTTTATTCCTTTCGTGTTGCAATCTAATTTGCAATCGTATTCCAGGATCAAAAAGTCAAAATAAAGACCTAAATATAGGCTTGCGTTCTCCGAGCTTTGTTTCAGAATCACAGCTACCTCGAATCACAGGATTACTATAATACGCGCCTGGAATGATCTCTAGTTTTGATCGTGAGTATACTCGCTCGAGGGAGAAGAACGATCTGTCTGTTCTATCCAGACCTTCGTCAGCTCGCTACACTATAATTTCTCATAATTTAGTGTTGTAGTGGAATACGAATTGGCCGATATGATTGTTAGGTCGAGCGTTGAAAGATAGCTAGATCTATCGGTCGAGTTGCTGTTCTAATTTTCAGTATTATCCTGTGATTCCAATAGATTCTGCTTAGAAATTGAAAGTCAGAATTCTTTTTATCGTCGTTCCTTCGAATCGAGGACTTTCAAATTCATTTTCAAAATTCACTTTCAGCTCGATTTATAGAGAGAAATCAATTTTATTACATTTACTCAATTCCATTATATTCCGAAGTGTTGGTATTAATTCCATTTTGAACACCTTACCTGCGAGCATACTTGCAACGCGTTAAATTGTATAGGCAACGTTAAAACTATCGATATGTATGATTGTGTATATACGTGATAATTGTACCTTTTTATTACGATTAAACAGTTTCATTAAGTTTCATTAAATAAAGTTTCAATATATACTTTAATCTCCTTATGTGCTTTAAATAAACGTCTCAATTCCGCGATAGTCGAACACGACACCGATGATATCGTATGTAAACACGCGTTGAAGAGCATTAGCAGTGATAGTCAGGAATACGCGACTCCCGCGGGTAAAGTGTTAATATTAAATCTAAAATAATTCTTTGAAAATGAGACACATCAATTTTACTTCGTTTCAAAATATTCGGTACGAAGTATAAAAATATAATTCACGTTTTTAACAATTTAATTGTATTAAGGGGATATTCCCATTTGGAGGGGTTAAAAGTCGACATTTTTTTTATTGCTTTTTCTCAAAGTATAATATCTTAAAAATGGGTTGCTGAACACGTTAAGCGCCAGGCCCGTTTTGTCTTCCTTTCCGTTTAGTCTGCTATCTCCGATTTCACCGATATTCTGGCGGCCGGAGATTTGTGTAAGGTTGCGATAAGGCTGCATGTGTTTTAATAATACTCGTTAAAATTTTGGTAACAAGTAATATTTAGGTACATCCTTTTATGATCTCCAAATTATTTAAAATTGATTAATAGAAGAATATCATATTTTAAATTGTATATCGACTGACGCGGCCCGAACGAAAAGTATACTGTCAGTCGCCGGTGACTGACATGGCGCTTAACCTGTTAAATTTTACGCCTGAAATCGACGAAACGGCGAAGTTACGATGATTTCAAAAAAGCGATGCATCGCTAGAAACGCTAAGTATAGCAAAACTTTGAATGCGTTTTTCTCGAAACCGTGTTTTGCAAACTAGCTACCATGATTTCTCTATAATAAATCAACTAATCTCTCTCAAATCTCGTATACGTATAAAATATATATCCCTTTATCGTCCGTACTAGAATTATGTCAATGTTTGCAGTAGTTTTTATTTTATCGCCTGAAGAAGTAAAAACTTTCTTGATAAAGACGATACTTTTGTCAAAACGCATTTTTCTTTTTCCTTTATTTTACTAGGGACGATACAGCCATTCAAAATGGCACACTGCGGGAAATACGTAATAACTTAAACAATAATCAAGATGATTTCATAAAAATTACACTGTGTGTTCTTGGAACATAACCAAACGTGTATGCAAAATTTCAAGTCTCTAGGTTTACAATTATCCAATAATTTGTTATCCTAAAGATCGTCTAAAAATGACGTCTCCAAATGGGAATACCCCTTTAATTTTTTAAAAACATGTTTTTCATTCAAAAAATCTGAAAAAATTCTCAGATATGTAACACTCTGGCTATAGTGTCGCAGATTTTTTTCATAACTTTTTGTCGGACAGGAGAAAAGAAATCAAGTCTGAAATGAAAATGATGTTTAGGTCGATAACTACCCTAATAATAGGGGTAGAGAGTTAAAACTTTGTCGAAATGGTTCACCTAGGAAGCTCTATCAATTGACGTATCACACGTTTCATTTGGTTCAGGGGCACCGTTACTACGCTTATTCGTCTAGACCACATGTGGGCAACCCCCGGCCCCAATCTATTTCGGCGAAGTTTGTCTTCAATCTTCGCATTAAATTGTTATGTCATTCATTATGTTATAAAATTTACTTAGAGCTTTACATCAATAATTTACTCGTTTAAATTCATTTAATATTAATTTATTTTATTTAATAATTTGGTCCGGCCCATGAGACTCGGAGACAGAATGATAATTTGGCCCACGAACTAGCAAAGGTTGCCTATGCCTGGTCTAGACCCTTTATCAAAAGAATTTCTATTTGTCTTACCTTAAATCGTTTGTCTTGAAGAACTTTCTTGATTGCGACCAGTTCTTGCGTGTCACATAATTTCGCTAGGTAGACAACGCCGAAGCTGCCGTTACCGATTACTTTAGTGTCTGTGTAGGAGATTTCTTGGGGGCGATCTGGACCAGCACCAGGTGTAGCCACCACGGTTGTGACTTTGTTGCCATCTCTATCTGCATTATACATCACACCGCCCATAGAAACAAGCGAAAAACCAGAACGGTAAAGTACAATGAAAGAAGATACGGTAGGGTTGTGTGACCGACTAGAAACCGGCTATTTCGCGATTTCAATCGACTTATGCTTCACACGATCACGACTTTGAAACTGTATACGTGTATAAAGCTATATAAACATTTTACCATGTAAATTGATCAAAAAAGAAAAAAAGACGAGAAAATAAAATCAGAAGGTGAAAAGTTGTGACGAATTTTAGAAAATAGAGGACGGTAGGGTTGTGTGACCGACTAGAAACCGGCTATTTCGCGATTTCAATCGACTTATGCTTCACGCGATCACGACTTTGAAACTGTATACGTGTATAAAGCTATATAAACATTTTACCATGTAAATTGATCAAAAAAGAAAAAAAAGACGAGAAAATAAAATCAGAAGGTGAAAAGTTGTGATGAATTTTAGAAAATAGAGGAATGGTGAGAATTACAGGAATTTTTGGTGTAGGTATCCCTCGATTTGCACGATCACTACATTAGTCAAAAAATTATATTTTTCCAAAATTACATTCATACATATATTTAATCCAGAAGGATTACCTCCTAAAGGAATTTTTCCTTTCTTACCATTTTACTTGTTAATGGCGTTCTGAGTCAGAGAAAAGCAATAAAAGTAGGGTTAGCACGATCTGGTCGAGACTAATGAGTTTTTCCTTTGCTTTCCAATCACATTTCTACGAAAATATGTATTCTTATTTTATATCCACAAGATATTAATGATATCCCCACTTTTCTTCTATATTAATTCTGCTGATTTATCAATATGATTAATATCTCTTCAAGAGAACGTTAACACATAATTCAGCTTGATCTACTGAAATCATCTTTGAAAAACAGCTCATGGTCGCAGAGTATGGGTAATGGCATAATTCGAAGAGTACAAATTTTTCGCGAAAAACAGTTAAATACTGCTCCCTGGATATACACTGCCGGCCAAAAGTTTGGAATCACCTCCCACTTTTCATCGATATTAAATCTGCTGCTAATTTTTTACAGATTTCAAGTATATCTCAATTCTACATTTATCAATTTATTTCATATCAACTGATTCGGATGATAAGAAATTCTCAAAGTCGTCGACTTTTTTCTGCAAATTTTGGTGTAAATTGCAATGCTCGGTGATTCCAAACTTTTGGCCGGTAGTGTAAATGTGCTTTTCTACCTGATAAAAATACCGTAGTTATAGTGTTTACGCGAAAAATTCCAAATTGACTTTAACCTCACTGAACAAATAAACATGCATCGAATGTATCAAAAAATATCATACAGACTATCCATCCTCTAAAATAAAAAAAAAAAAGTACTAAAAATATAGTCCTCACAACCTCCTCCCTAAAAATCCACATCTTGTTCTAACAACCGTTCTACAGATTAAACAATGTAACGCCTTACTTTTACATCAGAAAACCAACCAAACGTTCCCAGAAAGAACATCGTTTGCCATGTTCTCAGACTGTAGAACGATCGGCAAAACACAACAACACAGCAGACGCCGAGGAATTCGCAACAAAACAAGTTGGATCGATGAAGTTGCATACAGCCGGAATAGCCGTGGTGAAAATAGCAAGACGATCCTAAATAGCTTCGATACGTTCCTGCGGTTTTATTGCGGCAAATTTACGATCGAAGGAGACGATTCGTCTTCGCGTGGACGCCATCGTTCATTCAAAAGAGCCGTTTCAACAGCGACATCGTACGGCATTGAAGTCTTTGTTGGCCGTTCGAGGGGTTTCGAGTCGGAGAAGATGGGATTTTCGAATTCCTGCGTCGCTCTTGATTCGAGGAAGCGCGCAAAGAGATGAATATTTGGTTCTCAAGGCGAGTGAGAGTGTAATGGGGAATTTGTTCAGTTTATTCCACGATTTTATCGGGAATATTTTTTCACCGTTTTCACTCTTTCTAACACTCATAGGCGGTGCCCTTGGCGCTTTTTAGCACACTTTTACCTTAATTTAACAGAAGATGTTTAGAAACGATAAATTTTTAATTTTAATTTGTGGGATCAGAAATATAAGTATATAGATATTTATCTATGGTACATTGGGCTTTGACACAGGCTTCTTCGATTCGCGCCTCTCGACTTTTTCAAACACACTGCCCTTCCATAGCCAGGCCCTTCGTGAGCCTCTTGTCGCCGGGGTTTTTCCCTTTGGGCCTGGCTACCGTCGCTCTCTCATCCTCACAATTACGATTCTACAAATTTTTGGAATATTCTAACATTCACTGCTGTTAATGCTCATAAGCGGTTTGAAAATTTTCTCGCGCTGTGCACTTTTGCGTTAATTTTTGTCCTCGGCACACTTCCGCCTTAATTTAACCTCTTCAGGGACACCGACGCGTATGTGTACCTTTAGATTCTGCGAAAATTCCAATATTTGAGATAAAGAAAATATGAAAAACACAATCTCCCGAAATCTCGAAAAATCTCCTAAGGAAAGTAGCTTAACTGCTATCGATTTAACACGAATATAAATGTGTAACTACATAAAAAATTAGCTCAATATTTTCTAACTTTAAAAAAATCGTCCCTGAAGAGGTTAACAAAAGATATTTGAAAACGATAAATTTTTCATTTTAATTTTCAGACTTTTTAAATATTTTAGAACGCCACAACGAAAGATTTTGCGTCGCGATGGAACACCTATGATCTGCAACGCGTGTTACGCACTAAAATTTGCCGCGGCAAAAGGGGTACAGTGAATGGAATAATTCTGCCATGATTGTCATTCTCAAGGAGTGAACATATCTCCCTTTATCAACTTCAAATTCCTCCCAATCTCAGATTCATCAGTGAGATTTCGCTGGTTTTTAACCCCATTCGCTACGGCAGATTTTACTGCATAAGTTGGTCGACTGAAGGTAAATTTTGAACTACGGCTGCAAAATTTATTACTTCGGCCGTATCATTTTACAATTTGGTTTATTAAGTGCGGTGGAAGTGCGTATAGGATAAAATTAAGTATTAAATTACGCTGGAAATGGACCAAAAGACTCCAACAGTACAGTGCGAGCAAATTTTCCAAACGCCTATGGGCGCCAATAGTAACGAAAGGGTTAAACAATGCGGAAAGTAGGAATTCTAAATATTGGATTATGGGAGTTACTGGTTGTTAAATAATTAATAATCCTTACTTTAACCCTTTGCGATCGGCACATTTCTCTGGTTGGACTATCAGCTAGTCGAAGCAAATTTAAATTTTCAAAGTTATGTTTGCATAGTTTATTTATTATATATATAAGGATATTGAAAAACAGAATATTTTGAAACTGATACATTTTGTTTAATACATACTAGTTATAGTGCATAAAAATAAAACGTTTTAATTTTTGTAATTTTCCAAAGTATGATACTTGACAAAACAAAGATCATGCCGCCATAGCGGCGACACCGATTTCTAGAACAAAATTGAAATGCCGCCACTATGGCGGCACCGATCGCAAAGGGTTAAACTGTAAACTTTTATTAGACACTAGGAAGGTTCGCTTTTCTACTTGATGGCAAGAGCACTGTCTATGGACTGAGAATGCTCCTACGCAACGCCCTAATATTGTCTACGACCCCGCTTGGGACCGTATCGTAAACATTTAGATCTTTACTAAACAGAGGTGGTAAGGCTAAACGGACTTCTCCGATACAAAAGTAATATATACTTCCTAGTAAGGCGTTAGATTAATTTTTGTTGTATCTAACTGACTGATAAATCTAACACTAAATTCTCAAAAGGTCACAAAAATTCATCAGACTAACAACTTCGAGGGTTAAACTTTTGTTTCTGAAGTGCAATTTCAAGTTCGTAATAAAATTTGTTCTCCGTTTTATATTTAAGTTTTATTTAATTAAGGAAAAATCGATGTAACCTTGAAGTGTGGGGAAGTGCTGCTAACTCTCCGATAGAAGCCAAGGTTATCGTACAATTTTCTACGTTCGTGAGGCGATAAAAAAAAAAAGAGTGTACTTGAAAAAGTGGTGTGATGTGCAGTGTAAAAAGTTCAAGGTTGTTTAATAATAATTTGACAAAGAATACAAAAGTAAGTAATCAAGGATTAATTTTAGCGCGTTACATCGTCGAAATATCATCGACGTGTCGAAAATTAAGAAAACTAACAATCGACGCTTCTCGAAATATCCATTTCGCGACTCTGTTCATTTTCACAGCTGAATCTCTACACCTCCGTCAAATTTATCGACCGAACGTGAAATATCGGAATTAGTTCTGCGGAAGACTCTCTACACAAGATCAAAAGAGGTGTCCAACAACGGTGATCAAAGAAAAATTCGCCAGAAGAGAAGCTCAAACAAGTCGTGGAACTTTGTCCGATCGAGAAATGCAAATGATCAAGAGGTGAAACGTTGTGAGACAAAAAGTAGAAATCCGTGTGCAAAATTTCGTTTAAAATATATGCAGAAATATTTCATTTCTTCATTTATTCTACGAGGTTACTTAATTTCTTTTATTCTGCAAAGCCGTCTAACTTCTTCATTTATTTTTCACACTAGCTTCTGAAACGTGCCTTTTATTATCCAGCAGCAATAAGAGCACGTGCAATCTCGCCATGGTAAACAGAATTATCAGGATAATTTATTTTTCCTTCGGTAATGGAATTGGAAAAATTGTAAAAAGTGGTGTTAATTAGTTTGGCCTCTAAACGACTCCGTGAGCGTGTCCCGTCTTGTTGGACTTAACGTTGACTTGAAACAACGAGGAAAGAAATTATTGCATTCTCGCCCGAATGTCAAATTCACACACACACACACACAACACACTCTCTCTCTCTCTCTCTCAACGAGGAAAGAAATTATTGCATTCTCGCCCGAATGTCAAATTCACACACACACACACACAACACTCTCTCTCTCTCTCTCTCTCTCTCTCACTCACTCACTCACTCACTCACTCACTCACTCACTCACTCACTCACTCACTCACTCACTCACTCACTCACTCACTCACTCACAGAGAGAGAGAGAGAGAGAGAGAGAGAGAGAGAGAGAGAGAGAGAGAGGATTCCTTTATCTGAAAATCCTGAATTTTCATCCACGTTCAAGTGAAACCTACGACCGTCAAATTGAAACCGTTTATTTATTTAGAAATCCTCCGGATAAAGGGGCCACTGGAGACTTTTACCCGCGTTGAAATACAAAAGGCAGTTGAAAACTGTGAATTAAAAGGAACCAAAGGCAAAGTAACACTTTGATCTGAGTTTTCCTTCGAAAGATTTCACGTCCGGGTGAAAACAGCAGCCCCAATTAACAACATGTTAACAATAATCCAACTTTTGCCTTGGACTGAATAAAACAAACGTAAAGAAAGAAAAGGAAAAGAGAAACTCCAAGATATTGTTACAGTTGAAACGCTCTTAGACACTCGTGATTTTCTATTGCTCGAGAGCAGCAGCGCGAGAGGTATAACCTTGATAAGATGCGACGTAGGATAATGCGAGGTCCGCGTTTACGGACCGGTTTTCTCATTGAACCGCGGCTGAAAATAACCTCGCGCCATATAATTCAGGCCTTTAACACCAGGATCGAGAGACCGAAAATTTGCACGCGCGCAAATACAGAGAGCCTATAGATCGTTTTACCGTCCTCGAACGGATCGAAACGGGCACAAGCTTGCGATAAACTGCCACATGGATCATCCTCCAACTTCCTGACATCTCGCCAAACATATCATCTCTTCGCTCTGTTACCTTCTCCCTTCGTCGTCTCGTTACCCTTCTCTTATTTTTCTTTTTCCCCCCGACTAATTGTAGCGTTTTAGAGGTTCATTTAGCCCGAAGGTGAGACAAATGAGCCATGCTGTGCTTGTTTCTTAACCCTTTTCTTTCTAACAACGAGGAAAAACTCGTAGTGTAGATTACGGTCAAGATGCGACGAGAAAGAACTTTATTTCCGATGAAGCAGAATGTTGGAAAATGGCCATTTTTTAGTACCTCTCAAGGAGCAAATAATGTTACAAGTATTTGGTCTGGAATGTGACGGGAAAGTTGTGGGAAATGAGTGCAAATATGAAAAAATGGCACCGATAGAAGTTGTGCATGCGTTACGTTTGATGAGAGAGAAAACGTGCAGGTAAATCGATGGAAGATTGCAATAGAGCAAGTCCGAAGTGCCGTAAGATCGTTGCTACATGAGAACAGCGACCAACAACGCGTTCGCCGACTTTGCGTAACGCATACCTGAGCTCGATGACTGCCACCTTTTCATATTTGCACTTATTTTTTACGATATCCTATTCTTCTATTCTTTGGGAGGTGGTATTCTTGAACATGCTGCTTAACTAAAAAATGGCCAGTTTTTAGCATCCTCCGTCTCAATTTTTTCCGAGCAAACTTTGCCAGTACGTTCTATGGGTATCGGTGAGAAGAAAATGTTGTGTAAACATAGGTCGTTTGATGCTTTATTAAAAGATTATAACAATAATACGAAATACAAAGAGAATGGTAATTTATTGTTGCGGTTATGATACAAATTAGGAATAGTTATAGTGATATGTACGTCTAATCTGTTTATGCAACCTGTGTTTACGACTTGAGGTCGTTGCAGGTGTTGAATGTAATTTTTGTCAGTGCCATTTTTGTCTTGTATCATAATGTTCGTTACCATTCCGTTCGTATTTCGTATTTTGTTATAACTTTTTAACAAAGTTTCAAACGACTCGTGTTTATGTAATATTGTTCTCTTACTTATACACATAGACATAGAAAAACTGGAACACCCTGTATATTTATTTATTTAACAAAATGGTCCCTTCAGTTCGTGGAAGATACAAATTGCAATAACTAACAGGGAGAAAAGAAAATACGATTTGCAAGAATGAGAAAAGAGATTGACCCAAATACAGGGTGGCCTATAAGTCGTTTTACCATTGAAAAATTTGAAAACATATAATAGAAGAAAGTTATTGAATTTTAAATGGTAAAGCGACTTATGAGCCACTCCGTACAAACCTCGTAAACTCTACTGGCTACGCAATCGACGCATTTAAATTTGCCATATTGTGTGCGATGAGAATTTCCTATTTTTGTTCTAATTTCTTAACAAAGCTTCAAACGACCTATGTTTATATAACATTTTTTTCTTATTTATACCTGTAGAACATAATGACAAAGTTTGATTGGAAACAACTGGGACACCCGGTATATCAGCAGAGACATATGTGGGTACTCGTTTAGATTCCAACAAAATATGTAGAGGTCTAAATATGAACTAGGGTCTAAATATGGGCTAGTTGAAGTATTCAATCGTATTAGATGCTTCGTCCTATTGAAAATGGACGATTTATGATCAAAATAAGCGTTGCGGAGGAGACAGTGACCTGCATTTACTTTGTTTGTGTTGTGTTGCAAAAAGTGTCATTTCTCGTATTTCGCTATTTTAGAACATTTTTTCAAGTAAGTGTGTTTTATTTTTTCAGCAATAACCTGTTAAACTAAGAGCTAATTAACTAAGAGTACTGCATTGCTGACATTGCAAGCTTCTTTTTAGTATAAGTTTTGTAATGAATACTATAGCTCTAAGCGTTCCTGACCAAATGATCTAAATATGGGCTAGCTAATATTAGAATTCGGTGACTATGAGGACTATAGTAAGAAAAATACCAAAACATTAAAAAGAAGGACGAAAAGAAAAAAACGATATATAAAATCTCGAAAAAAATATATACGTTTGTGACTATTGTAAATACCATTTAGATTGAAGTTTATCTAGATTTTGAACATGTTTTTAAATATTTCAACCTGAAAATATGCAGTTCCTACTTTTCATTTCGATTGTTTTACGAGTGGCCCACGTTTAGAACACCTTTCTAAAAATCAAGATTTTCCATTTTATTTTACATGTATAATTTGCAACACACATTGCTCTTTTTTCAGCTTATTTTGATTTCGTATCATATGGTAAAGATGTTAGCCCATACTTAGTCCTTCTCCTCTATTACAAGATTCCAAGTGAGATAATTTTCTTCTTTTTAATCTTAATAATACTTCCGAACGAGAGGTGTACAAGGGGTTCTTGATCTACGACTAGATTCAGATTATTCTCTAGGGAATACACACGGTATAAGATCATTCTTAAATTTTAACAGAATTAAATTTCACGACTCACTCTCGTGGAGTAGATTATGGTTAAGATATAACAAAACTGAGTTCTGTTTGTAATAAACTTCAATTTTCACTCCAACTTCAGCTTTAGCTTACAAATCTGAGGATTATTATATAGAAAATATACGTAACGTCTTGACGTTTTTAATTTAACGCATTGTTTATCAGATGAGTACTTACTTAGGATTAGTTTAGTATAAGTTTTGTAATGAATACTATAGCTCTAAGCGTTCCTGACCAAATGATCTAAATATAGGCTAGCTAATATTAGAATTCGGTGACTATGAGGAGTATAGTAAGAAAAATACCAAAACATTAAAAAGAAGGACGAAAAAAAAAAACGATATATAAAATCTCGAAAAAAATATATACGTTTGTGACTATTGTAAATACCATTTAGATTGAAGTTTACCTAGATTTTGAACATGTTCTTAAATATTTCAACCTGAAAATATGCAGTTCCTATTTTTCATTTCGATTGTTTTACGAGTGGCCCACGTTTAGAACACCTTTCTAAAAATCAAGATTTTCCATTTTATTTTACATGTATAATTTGCAACACACATTGCTCTTTTTTCAGCTTATTTTGATTTCGTATCATATGGTAAAGATGTTAGCCCATACTTAGTCCTTCTCCTCTATTACAAGATTCCAAGTGAGATAATTTTCTTCTTTTTAATCTTAATAATACTTCCGAACGAGAGGTGTACAAGGGGTTCTTGATCTACGACTAGATTCAGATTATTCTCTAGGGAATACACACGGTATAAGATCATTCTTAAATTTTAACAGAATTAAATTTCACGACTCACTCTCGTGGAGTAGATTATGGTTAAGATATAACAAAACTGAGTTCTGTTTGTAATAAACTTCAATTTTCACTCCAACTTCAGCTTTAGCTTACAAATCTGAGGATTATTATATAAAAAATATACGTAACGTCTTGACGTTTTTAATTTAACGCATTGTTTATCAGATGAGTACTTACTTAGGATTAGCAGAGATAGGAGAGATAAGAGAGATATTTATTTAATAAAAATCATTAGGCAAGTGGTTAAAGAAAATCGCTTTTTAAATTCAAACAAACGTTACTCTCAGATTGCGTAACTTATAAATTATCAAGAATTGTATGAACATTAAGTAACATTAAGTTAACACGAGAAAAGAAGCTCGAGCAATATCACTTGATGATTGATAAGAAGTCAGGTACAGTAAATTCTCTACAAGTGTCAGTATAGATGGTCCTTGTCTGGCGTGACAGTGAACGTGTTAATAAGTAAATGTTGTTCAAATTGTATCGTGTTGGATGTCATTTTCATCAGAAAAATCTCATTAATATGCTAAGAAAAATTTCGGCATAAAAAAACGTAAAATTAAAAAAGTTGGTATTTAAATCGCTTGGTTGCCTCGACTCACGTTTCATCCTTATCTTTTATTCGCTGTCCTTGTCTACGTTCGGCAAACTACAAAGGCGGGCGCGAGGCTCGAAAACGTAGTCCCTGACTCTACAAGTGTCAGGTTTAGCTTCCTTGTAGACTGACACTTGTGGAGAATTTACTGTATACTGTATTTCGGTGTATCGAGGACTTTGATCATTCAATTATTAACGTAAGCGAGGGATTTGTTGACCCTCGAAGGTTTGATATATTTTGAGATTATCGTTTTATTAAGCCGCAGGGGGTAAGGGATTCTAGTTAAGCTTGGAGAGTTTACACTGCGATATAGAAGTGTATACAGTACGCTAGGAAACTTAGATAAGAGAGCAAGTTCCAAGCAACCATTTCTAACATCTTTAACACTATTTAAGTTTATGGGACGCGTCATTTTGACGCATTTCGAATTTCACAAGGGAAATTACAGAAACCGTTTACATTTCTCTCCTACCACTTATGCTTATTATAAATTTTGTATAAATATACAATATCACATAGTTTCAGTTATAAGTTAATAATGTATATGTTGTTTTTCTATAAAATAAGTTGTTTTTTAAACAAAATGTGCGGTTTCCTTCACGCGTCAATTTGTAGAGATACAGTGACCGAACAAAGTATTCATACACCCTATAACATGGAATAACTTTTTTTAAAATTGGCCCAAACGACTTGAGTTTTTTTGAGAAGTTAGAAAGTTTAGTTTACTAGATGACGTGTAAAAAATTAAAAAAAAAACTGCAATTAGTCGGAATGTTATTACAATTATAGGCCGAAAGTGAAATAGTGCGATTTTCACAATCTTTAACCGTTTCGATGAAATTTCCAGCGTGTGTATAATTGACATAGATCTACAAAACGTATTTTTTAAATTTTCATTACGAGCTCAGATAAAAAAGTTGTAAAAACGACCTTCGCTATTTTCTTCGCGATTCCGACTAATTGCAGTTTTTACAAAAATTTTTTTACACATCATCTGGTAAACTAATCTTTCTAACTTCTAAATAAAAAAAGCTCAAGTCGTTTGGCCCAATTTTAAAAAAGTTATTCCATTTTATAGGGTGTATGAATATTTTTTTCGGTCACTGTAGGTACATAAGAAATGTTCGTAAACCTAGTGTTAACAACCACTATTCTTCACCTTAGCCAAAATATCCTATCTGTCAATTTTTTTCATTTTTCAAGGTGTTTTGAAATATTTCGAGCTCCACAAGTTTTTCACCTTTCAACCAAAGTAGAGTTTAACCAAACTAGAATTAATTTGTTATTTATTATTTTTCTCAGATGTTCAAACATGTTAGTTAGAACAATTAACCTATTTAGGATCAACTCATTTTGCTCATTTTTAGCTATTTGTGCTAAAAGAAATCTAAATTATCGTTTAACTTGTAATTTCATTCTTTAAACATTTATTAACGTCAAATTTATATTTTTCTCATTTAATTTGAACGAATACGGATATATTCCCATACAAGATCAACGATTTCAAATGGATTAACCTACGAAGGACGGCCTACCATTCATTTTTACGAAAAATCTGTGAAACCTACAGTAGTTTGGGTCTCCTAGAAATCTCACGGTTGCTCATCCCTCAAAAACACGACGAATCGTGATTTCGAAACAGCACCGAACCACCTAATTAGACCGTGAAGTTCCATGTCGTAAACAAGTGGATCGAAGAGTGCCAAGTCGAGGTGACATGAACATTACGAATGCTCGAAAATAGCGTCTATGCCACGTCTCAAAATTCCTAATGCACAAACTCCGACTATCCGTCAAACCTCAAAGAAGAACTGTCACCGAGATTCCTACATGGCTAAAATCGAACTCAGAATTAAAAATGAAACAAAAGGGGTAGAAGAACAAAGGAGCAAAAACAGCTCTTCTTTTCTTCTCTCTTTTTTTTTTTTCAATTTTCTTTCAAGGAAGAACTAGGTTTTCACAAAGCGTTCGTTCGCTACAGTATTCCCGAATGTGAGGGGATCCTTAGGGAGAGGGATAGGAAAAAGTGGGTCAAACGGCTGTGATCCCCGGCAAAAGCGTCGGTTGGATCGCAGCCGGCTAAATCCAGCGTGCAACAAAAAGCGCAACGGCGAACCAAGGATCCGGATGCACGTTAGACTCCTCTTTTGCCGCGTTACGCGCGCATCAGAGGATTCTCGAGCTTTTTCCTGGCGCGACGCGAGCTGGAACGGCAACCGTGTGACATTTTGCGGGCAATTGGATGATGCACGGCTTCTCCGGCTCATCGGTGCATCGCTCAAAGCGATTGCAGGATCATAGGGTAGAATAATCGCGTCATCCCTTTTTCTTCCTTTTTTTTTTTATTTACTGAGAAAGGTGGTTCGTGAAGGTGCATAGGGTAACTATACTCGCGTTACATATTACAGGGTCGTTGGTGAGCTTTGTGGTAGAAAATTACGATTAACACATTATCTAACGAATTGAAGTTGAACAGATTGTTAAAGAGATTTCTAGAGAAATTTCTGAAGAATTACAATGTGTTTATATACGTTATATTTGAAGAATTGTATTTCAAGTATTATGGAAGAAAGTTTCTTAGAATAGTATGTGAGACTGAAATATCATTCATTGTGAATAATACACTAAAAAGTAATAGATTACCATCGACTGGCGAAGTGTTAAGAATGAGACAAATTCTACGAAGATCTAATTTTGAGACAGAGTTCTGTGAAATATGAATAATCTTATCGAAATATTTAATACTGTATACTTCCAAGGCACGAGTTTCTTATGAGGCTTATTTTGAGAACTTCTCTGCATTCAATTTTGAGCTTCATTCGAGCTCGCGTTTTAAGACATTTTTTGAGCCACCCGTTCAAGGAATTGACTTATTTTGAGCCACTGGCGCTCAAATTTAAGACTTGAATTGAGCGGCGAGTGCTCAATTTTGAGGCCAATATTATTGAACTCGTATCTCTCATTCTAAGTATTTTCTGCTTAAAATTTTCAGGTCTATTTTGAGCAACAACACTCAAATTTTGTCAACTTACTTTGATATCCATTGCAGCCAGAACTGTTGAAATTCAGTTTGAGTATATTGCGTGTTAAAATTATCAAACCTACTTTCATCACTTACACAATCTTTTGAGATTTACTTTGAGCACCACCTGCTCAAAATTTTCACACTCGCCTTTTACACTTTCTACTCAAACTTTCTTCAAGATTCCAGTCTCCATTTGCACAATGAAGCTTCTCAAAATGTTCTCAATTTCACGTTTCACAACATGATCTCAAAATTGCATTCTACCAAAGGATTTCAATCCCTCATCACACGTATGCCGCATGAAAAGTCAAAAAATCGCGTTTTCTTCGATTCCAAACCTCTCCTCAGCTCGCAGGCGTATAATATTTAAATGACATTGAGGGAACGCTTTAGCAACGGGTATTGTCGTTCCAACCGAAGAGCAGCTATGCGCCGTAGATTGACTTGTACACCGGTTGAACGCTTTGTAACGCGTTCTGTCGACCGTGTAAATATTTTAACGATTGCAAGGGAACTTTGTCCGCGCGATCCTCGCGGAAAGTTCTGAGTTCGGTGTAAACTAACCTCAACGACCGCATCCTAGCCCCGTGAGCACCAGTTTAGGCCCATATTCTTCCACGTTGGCCACCTCAGTGGTTCTCATTCCGATCTTTCCGAATTTTTCTACCCTTTCTCAATTCGACATTTCATTCTTAGCAACCTTTTTCAGTTTGACATTTCGCTCTTAGCGACATTTCCAGTTTCACCGTGTCAATTTCCAGATAAACTGAACAAGTTTATTTCGTCGAATCCTGAACGAGAGAGAAAAAGTCAGCCATAAATTATTTAGTCGAGCAAAAGTAGAAATATGAAATGGAGTTGATAAAAAGTGGAGCACAACGGAAAATAGACTGGAGAAGAATGCCGCGAGTGGAGTCTTGATCGAATTGTATATTAGATTTTACCAGCGGTTCTCAATCGAAGCTACTGAAAATTTTCACTTTTCACAATCTCTGTTATTCACGCGGTATCCAGAACATGTAAAATTACAATCTGACGAATGGGGATGAATACTCGTGACGCGCTGAGTAATTTACGCGTTAATTTTGCAAAAAGTTGAGAGCCACTGTTACGCGCCAAGGGGATAAAGGATTGATCGGGCGCACGCATCGCGGAGCGTTTCACCGTGCAAATTTAAATCTCTTCGCCATTTTTGCCTCCCCACCTTTTTCTCTTCCTTTCTTGCCTCTGTGCACACGTCAAGCCTGACGCAGCGGAGCTCTTGACGTATGAAAAAATAATTTCCGCGGATCGATGCGCATAACAAAAATAAATATGAAAAACAAGGGATAAATGTCAGTGGGTCGTTATATTACTTCTCGTCGAACAGTTCTTCTTTCTTTGCCCATCTGTCCTGCATTTATAACCTTTACCCCGCAATTTAAATGGCAGGTTGTATTTAAAAAAAAAAAAAAAACTCCAAGCAATTCCGCGTTGCGTTTAATAAACGAATCCGTGAATGTCCCTCTACTAAAATGTGTTAATTAATTTTTTTTAATAACAACGATAATGTCACAGGTTGCAATATTTCTTCGTTTTTACCACGTACAGGGTGTTTCAAAGTGCAAATTTAAATCTCTTCGCCATTTTTGCCTCCCCACCTTTTTCTCTTCCTTTCTTGCCTCTGTGCACACGTCAAGCCTGACGCAGCGGAGCTCTTGACGTATGAAAAAATAATTTCCGCGGATCGATGCGCATAACAAAAATAAATATGAAAAACAAGGGATAAATGTCAGTGGGTCGTTATATTACTTCTCGTCGAACAGTTCTTCTTTCTTTGCCCATCTGTCCTGCATTTATAACCTTTACCCCGCAATTTAAATGGCAGGTTGATTTAAAAAAAAAAAAAAAAAAACTCCAAGCAATTCCGCGTTGCGTTTAATAAACGAGTCCGTGAATGTCCCTCTATTGAAATGTGTTGATTAATTTTTTTTAATAACAACGATAATGTCACAGGTTACAATATTTCTTCGTTTTTACCACATACAGGGTGTTTCAAAAGTACGTTGAAGAAGCGATGGTAAACAAAGTGAAGACTCTTTGAAGGCAAAATAGGGGAGGATGTAGCAAAATGTCATATTCTTTACGTTTTTAATAAGTTTACTTAAAATGTTATCATCGACTGCCCTATTCGACCTTCCTATTTGTTAATTTTCCAATAAAAAGTCAGTAATGTTGAAGTTTGCACGGCAACGTGCAAGTGTCCTAACATTTACATAACCTTCTTCAAATGCTAAATTTACATCTTCAGCAGTTTCCACCGCAAGTTTCAACTTATATACAAAAATTACTCGCCGTGTCAGATAATAATGTCGAAACAATTGTGTTATCAATGTTTTTTACCATTCAATTCAGGTCTACTGCGGCAAATTTCTTCTTCTTGACTATTGCGCATAAAAGTTTAACACACGATATCGACTCGCCAATTTCAGCTGTTGTAAAATCGCCATTTCATTTGCACCAAGCTAATACAGTAAATTCTCCACAAGTGTCAGTCCGCAAGGAACCTAAACCTGACACTTGTAGAGTCAGGGACTACGTTTTCGAGCCCCGCGCCCGCCTTTGTAGTTTGCCGAACGTAAACAAGGACAGCGAATAAAAGATAAGGATGAAACGTGAGTCGAGGCAACCAAGCGATTTAAATACCAACTTTTTTAATTTTACGTTTTCTTATCCCGAAATTTTTCTTAACATATTGATGAGATTTTTCTGATGAAAATGATATCAAACACGACATTATTTGAACAACATTTACTTATTAACACGTTCACTGTCACGCCAGACAAGGACCATCTATACTGACACTTGTAGAATCCAAACTGACTGACACTTGTAGAGAATTTACTGTATATATGTAAGTGTCGAGATTATTGTCCGCGAAGGAAGTGTAGATTTCCAAACTGCACAACGTGAACGTTTTATTTTTAGAACGCTGCTAATTTGAATAAACGCAAGATAAGATTCGTAGGACGTTGATGAGATGAATCTTCGACCGCGTCTGGAGTGAAAAGTAAGAAAGAAAGAAGAAAAAAAGAAGGAAACACGACGAGACGGACGTCATGTTTGACAAGCAAGAATAAACCACTAGAGCTGAATAATTTAACGATAATGGCCGAGTTCGTTATACTTAAAAATATTCCGAGCACAGCGTGCAAGTCGAGATTAAAAATTAGTCAAACTCCGGGGAAACGAGGGAATACATTACGCCTGTGAATCTGCATCACGAAGTTAATGACCAATGAAAATTTCACGGGGTAGCTTGAATCTCGAAGCAAAGAAAACCGAACAGAGAAGCAACAATAACACGCGAAACGAATAAAACCTTGGACACCGACCGCTTTATCTTCGAAAAAGTTACGAAAAATACACAACCGACGGGTTGAATTTTATATTGCAAAATAATTCTAAATCTTCAAAATCAGACGAATACGAAAACATTTCAGAAATTGTACCGGTCAAATTTCACAGAAGAAATCCTCCAACGACCAAAACGCAGAATTCTCTTTCAGAATTTTTCAAAAATTCAGAATCCTGTCTTTCTAACAAGGGAGAACATCTCGAAATAATAATCACCGATGCAAGATCTCAAAAACTTCTTATCGACAATCGTCCATACTGAAGGGGTGAGAATGGCCCTCGAAGTTTAGGGTACTAAACATATTTTTTAGTTCAATACCTCGGAAACTATTAGAGATAGAGGAGTCGAAATTTGTATTTCTGGAAGACAAATGTGATAAATAATATCACACAGAGATTCAATTAGCAAGAATCAACTTTTTATCTCGTGTAAAATAAAAAAAACAAACCGTCAAAATATTAGGTTGTACTAAATGAAATTCTGATGTCAGAATAACTGACAGTCTTAGTCATTATTAGTAAGTTCTACATGTGTGACCTATATAGGGTGGCCCATAAGTCGATTCACCATTTAAAAATCGAATAAACCTTTTATTTTTTAATCGTGTTAAATTTGTATTCATTTTTAAACGGTGAAACGACTTACGGGTCACCCTGTATATTTGCAGGTATTACATAGAAGTTATTTCAGTGCTGTGCTCCTCTGTTCTCATTGTTTATCGAATTGTCTTTCGTGGTTGTTTAACTGTTTTACGTAATCAAACGATACGACGTTTTCAAAGAAATTTAGAACACTATATGAACTTAAATTAGGCCATGGTAGATCTAAAGCATGTGGAAATATTTGAAGAATTTACTAAATCAAAAAATGTCGATGTTCATAAAAATGGAATATGTCAGTTTCGTTGCGTTTAATAAACGAGTTCGCGAATGTCGTATTAAAATTTGTTAGTTTTTTTTAAACAAAAATATTAGTCACAGGTATTAGTCACATCATTCATTTTATTACACACCGGGTGCTTGAAAAATATGGTAAATAAGTGTATGAAATATAAAGAAGTATGTTCTTTAACATATTTTTGGAGCACCCTATGTATAAATGAATTTATGAAATATAAAGAAATGTGTTTTAACAAACTTTTGGAGCACCCTATGCATAAATAAATGTATGAAATATAAAGAAATATGTTCTTTAACATACTTTGGGAGCACCCTATGTATAAATAAGTATGAGATATAAAGAAATATGTTTTCTAATATATTTTTGGAGCACCCTATGTATAAATAAATGTATGAAATATAAAGAAATATGTTCTTTAACATATTTTTGGAGCACCCTATGTATAAATGAATTTATGAAATATAAAGAAATGTGTTTTCTAATATATTTTTGGAGCACCCTATGTATAAATAAATGTATGAAATATAAAGAAATATGTTCTTTAACATATTTTTGGCATGAAATATAGAGGAATATGTTTTTTAACATATTCTTAGATCACTCCATGCACAAATAAATGTAAAAATATAAAGAAATGTTTTTTCTAACATTTTTGAGCACCCTGTAACATTATCATTTTCATTACAAAAAAACAAAAAACGAAAAAGAATTAACACCTTGAGAATATATCTCCTGCAACCCAATACACAATAAACGAACGAAATCTTTCTCAGAGCCGGCACCCTAATAGACCTCCATCCTAAATTCCCAGAGCAACAACATCCATCGTCACTCGATCCCACCGCGCGTAGCAGAGACTTACGTTTTTTATTTTTCAACCGTCGCAGGAACTTGCAGAATTTTTTGTAAGCAGTGTTCGCCTCTTTGCTGCTCAACTCCATAGCGCTCTTCGCTCTTTCATGCTTCTGTTGCCCTGCAGGGCAGAATTTAGGGTAACGCCAGTGCTGGCATGGTTCTGACCAGTCCAGAGTCACTGCAGGTGCCATTATAACCAACAACTATCGAGAAATGTCCACTTCTCAACACAAGCTCTACCAGCGACGATAAAATTTAACTCTGTCTTGTTCGGTGTGACAGACACTTAAAACGTGCCCGTCTAGTTTACAAATATTCACAGACACTTGGAAGGTCACCAACTAGATATTAATATTAACACCGTGTCAAGGAGTACGGCGCAGGTCATAATATCCAAATTTATAGTTAAACGCTCTCTTTATCATGCTTCCAAACGAGAAGACGTAGCAGTAGCCAGCAGGTAATTCGAATGATTCACACGATCATCATTCAGCACACGAAAACGACGTCGAAACGGGCGACTCGACACCGGACTTACACGAATTCCCGCGTGCCACGAATCGCCAATAACTCGCCTCGAACGCGATCTAGCTTACGTGCAGCGATCACGCGATCAAACAATGTCCCTCGTTTCTTGCTTCGAGCTGATCCATCGTCTAGGAAGGTTCAAGATCATTCTCCAGGTGATCGATGCTGTTTTCCATCGATTCTCGTGTTTCGCCGTGTCTTCTTTTTTCTCGAGTTTATTGGAAGATTCAGTTAACTTTTTTCGGTACGAAAAATTGGAAGCCTCGTTGTCCTTAGTCTTTAATTCATGGAAGAGCATAGAAGTCTTCTGGTCAATTTAATTCTCAGTTTAAGATTCTAGAGTTACCGTGGAACGACGTAAGACGTTCTCTTGTCAAGTAATTAGTCTAAGATTTCACCAGCCTCAGGATTATTCCGGTGGAACAACGAAGAAACGAATTAGAGGATTCGAGAAACTTTGCAGAAGAAACTGTTTCGAAACAGCAGGTACCACGATATGTACTATGTAAATATTAACTGAATACGTGTGAAATCTAGATTCACGGAATTCCACTGTTATCGTCTTCGTAACCTTGCTCTTCTAATCGAACAGTCCAAGTCTTACGATAGCTTGTAAACTGTACACTTAAGAATATACTTAAACTCACTTTAATTACACAAAATTCCTCCCTTCTCCGATCACACGGTGCTTTCACACGCACTATTCCACGAATATATTTTCGTCGAGCTGCACACAATTGCAATTAGTCCAATTAAACCATTGTTCAACTCCGGAACATTTCTATTCACCGACCAATTCGTCACACGAATTATCGAAACGAATCGATCACACACACGATTCGCCAGTTTCAACGTTCGTGCGTGTGTATGTGTGTGTGTGTTTCTGCAAGTTCCAGCTTCAGCAAAAAGAGAGGAACCCGGTTCACTGTAACTCGCGTGATCGGTAGCGTTGTGCGTTTCGAGGTTGGTGAAACGGACTGGTTTTAACGTGCCGAAATCACGCGACGATGCGCGAGCTGGTCACTGGCGATTGTCTCTCGCTCGCTGCGTGTCGCCCGCGTTCCACGTAGCCACCTCGCCAGAAACGTTCTCGTTCCACGGCGTCTCGGCACGCGACTAAGCTGAACGCGCCGCCAATCGCCATTACCCGCGGAAGAATCGCTCTTCGTACGGGAGGGGGGATAACCCAGGCGTCGCAGAGAGGGAGGCGAGCGAGCACTCCGTCTTGCCAAGAAAGTGAACCGCTTTTCGGGCATCCTTGAGTGCTACGCGATGATATTTCAACCCTTTCTCGCCGTGTAATTATATTTTCATTTAGTCGAGGAAATATGCAATTTTAATGGGACATTTTTCACGTTGCTAATATATATTTTGCTACCCAATCCCTTGCACTGCGAATAAATTTTTCAGCGACACGCCATTTTCAGACTGTTGAATTTATTGAAAATTACCGTGTATCGATAAAACAGATATTTATCGATATCTGTTTTTAATATAAAATGTTATTTTTTTTTTTTTTTAAAGAGATCGATAGAATTGTGCATCCAAGTTTATTACGAGCGTACCTCGTATTTGCCAGATATTCCTGGTAAATACAGGGCCGCTAGTTTCCCTCGTTATTTCAGTGCAAAATATTGAAAAGTGTGATAAAAGGAATTTTCGAATTATTCTGACACGGCCAGTGGATAAAATCGCGGAGAATAGTTTGAGGGTTAATGTTCGATTGGTTAATCTCACGTGGTTTCTGCTTTGCAAATTTTTTCCTACATCTTTTTAGCTGTACTTATATGTTAACGTTTGAAAATATTGTTTGGAATCGAAGATATATTTTTTCAAAATATATTCACTTTTTCTTAAATTTTTAAATAAGAAAATGTTTCTAGCCCTACATATCTATTATTTCATTTTTCTACGTGTTTTTTAAGGTCCTTTTTGGTGCACATTTAAATGTTAAAACTTAGAAATATTGCTTGAAA
>NW_017100701.1:33585-33854 GCF_001263275.1 Habropoda laboriosa | reverse complement strand
ATATTATCTTTTTTTTTTAATTAGTAATTAATCGTGTTTAAGTGTTGCATTTGGTATTTTTCTTGTATCAGAGAATTGAATATTAAATGACGTGCATATTTTCTCTATTCAAATTATGTCCATTGAAAGCTGTAAAACTTTCTTATTAACACTATGCCGTCCGGTGGCACCACATTGGTGCCCTACGAAAATTATCGGACAAATGCCGGTGACACCACGTTGGTGTCTTATGGGAAGCTATCGCACAGACGAATAAAAAAAAAAAATTT
>NW_017100701.1:23445-33420 GCF_001263275.1 Habropoda laboriosa | reverse complement strand
ATTTTGCATTTATTTACATATATCCCGAAATTCGCGTGAAAATGGAGGGACAGGATTGAGAACTATTGAGATTAGCAGAAGTTCACAATTTATGATCTCCCGAAAATCTCGAAAAACCCCCGGCGACAGGCGAAAAGATCTTAAGTTAAGATGAAATTTGAAATTGATTCTTCTAAATATAGCACATTCAGAATCTTTCTACTTTATTATCCATATCTGAAGTTTTTATGAATATTCTCTACATTAGAATTTCAACAATTCCTTGCACTTCTCAATATTTCGATAATTCTCCCACGTTTCTACCACACCAACCAGCTACACAATCTTATTTTTAGGCGCAATTAAAAGGTTATTTGATTCCATCTGGCGCAGATAAGATAATTAACGTCTGCAATTAAGCAGATTAGATAATCAGCATCGAGCACCGTTCTTCTCTAAACAATTAAACCAATCGAAACCCACGAACGTTTCCCTTATATTTCCCAAAATGATTCCATTTCCAGTCGTCGTACGTTCTCTTTATACGAGTATAGCATGCCTCCTACACTAATTGCAAATACAATTCCGTTCGTAAGTATTAGTATACTCGTTGAACGTGAACTAAATATAAACTGTTATTATTATACAAAATTATTACGATTAAAAAAAAAAAGAATATTATTAATTTCAGAATAATCTCGTAATAAAAGAAGCATATATACTTCGACTGACATAACGCCACCTTAATACTACCACTAGACAATTCACACTCCATTCGTAAGTGCTAAAAAAGGGCACTAATTAAATTTTGCCTTTTTTCATTACACTTCCTTCCTTATTTTTCGTAAATTCACATTTTCTGGATAAGTGCATCAGAAGTCGTATTTTTCTTGCGACTGTGGTAAGGGTGGACATTCGTAAGTGCTAAAAAAGGGCAGTAATTAAATTTTGCCTTTTTTCATTGCACTTCCTTCCTTATTTTTCGTAAATTCACATTTTCTGGATAAGTGCATCAGAAGTCGTATTTTTGTTGCGACTGTGGTAAAGGTGGGCCGCTCTAGCAGTATTTGGAAATATTAAAAGTGGATAAGTTCAAAATGAACTTGATATTCAAATCTAAAGCTCGATAATGACCCCGATCGCTCTATTAATCAGTTTAAGATGTGCCTAGGTGTAGTATTGAGGGGACGATACGATACCAAGGTTTGGCGAAGAAGTGTAACTTAAATCGTATGATACTTTCTGTACGAACATAATAGGTGTCCCAATACTTATCAACGCCAGTGTACATACAGTGACCTATATATTTTATGAACGGACCTCAGTCAGTTCATGGTGAAACCTTCTAGTAACGCTAAGCGTATTAACAAGGATCAATGTTCGTTCATTAATGACCGTCTCGAGCGTAGGAAGAGAAACATATACAGGGTGTCCAAAATTTTTTCAGATCAAACTTCTCCAGTACGGTCTACGAGGATAGCTGAGAAGAAAATGTTATATAAACATACGTCGCTGGAAGCTTCATTAACAAGTTACAACAATAATACGAGATACAAAGAGAATGGTAATGATAGAAAATAGCACACCCTGTAGACGAAGGTGTTCTAACTTTCTAACAAAGCTTCAAACGACTCATGTTTACGTAACACTTTTTCCCTACTTACACCCGTAGAACATACTGACATAGTTTGATCAGAAAAAAACGAGACACTCTGTATATGAAGGTGTTCTAAATTTTTAACAAAGCTTCAAACGACTCATGTTTACGTAACACTTTTTTCTTATTTATACCCATAGAACGTACTGACACAGTTCGATCAGAAAAAATGGGACACCCTGTACATGAAGATGTAATAACTTTTTAACAAAGCTTCAACGACGACTCATGTTTATGCAACACTTTTCTCTCTCCAATATCCGTAGAATATGCCGACAAAGTTCGGTCGGTGACAAATAGGACACCCTGTAGGTGAAGGAAGATCAACGAGTTTCCCAGGTAGTTAGAGGAGCGACCGGGAATATATTTCATTCGCGTTCACCAATAAACGCGACACGACTCTACGCGCGCGACACCGGAGGATTATTCATGATAAAATCTATTTATAGTGGATCGTGTCGTCAATGACGGACGTTACGTTGGATTAAGTAGAACGTGCCAGTTTTGCGAATTAGAATTTCGCGGCTAGGCGAACACCCCGTAGGCAGAACGTCATCGTGTGTCTGATGAATTTTCACGCGAATATTTAAACGACCGAATCTTTCCAACTGTAACTTCGCGATTTGGAATATACGCTCTTTCGTGTTGCGTATAAATAATGATTCAGAGAATCTTTTACGCAGGCAATTTGATATAAGTACGATCTTTGCGTATTCAACCGCGACACGGTGTGCAAAAATTGCGCACTCGCTTTGTACGCCAGTGGAACTTTGTTTACGTTTACGATAATGATTACCATTAATTAAGATAAATCTTCAGCCGAGTAGTACTCGAGTGGAACATGTGCGTCCGACTGGTCACGAAAAGGTTAAATTCTAAGATTTATGTGAATATTGTAAATAAAGTATTGCAGGGATTTACTCCTATAATAATAATTTGAATTATTGCACGTAAATTAAATTTTACATTTTAATTATTATCATATGGGTAAATCCCTATAGTACTTTATTTACAAGATTTACACGAAACTTAAAGTCTAACCCTTTCGTGTTTCATAATAATAATTACTTATTATTATTCGAAATAATTATTATTATATGAAGTATCTCAAAATAGTAATTATTATAATTATTATGAGTAAATCCCTGTAATGCTTCATTTACGATATTTAATAAAGGTTAGGGTTTAACATGTCCCACTCGAGTACTCTAACCAAAATTCATCTTAATTCGGCATTCGTTACAGACGCGATGATTGGTAGATAAATAAGAAATTCGTAAACAAATAATTCGGCCCGGAAGGAGTTAAAATATTTACTTAAGATGTTAATGACTCTCAGAAATGGCAACCAATTAAATTCATAATAACGTGATATTAACGACAATATTAAAAAATTTAATTTGCCTGGTTCTTAAGTTTCCGTTATAGTACCTTTAACGAAGAATTAATTACTATTAAATGCAATGCAAATTGTGAAGGAGATACGTGAAGTAACGAAGAGCCGAGAACAGATACACTTAACAGACGAACGATTGCTAACAATTCTAATATAAAATCGCGACTAAGACAACAAACACCGAGAGCTCGAGTAAATTGGAGAAGGAGTTACTTATCAGACCTCTCAGATGATAACAAAACCTGACGAGTCAAACAAGACAGAAAAATAAAAATTAGTGGCGCGCACAGATACTTCTTTACCGTAAATTCATAGAACTTCTCGACGATTTGAAGAATCGATTAAACCAGGTATATAGAAACAACCGTGACGATCGCAACGAGATAAACACCTGATAACACAGTGAGACGTTTCGTTAACCTGGCGAACACTCGATTCGATTTGAAATTTCTACCTGGCGAACGAATTTCGAAAGGAGGGGAATGAAAAACACGCGAATGAATCTTCGACGAGTTGCGCGAGTGGCGAATGCGTAATCATCGGTCAGAGGTCGATGTGCTATCGTTATTTTGGAGGACTCTGGTCAACTTTATCCGCGGTTTTACCTCGAACGGCAAACGCTTTTAATTCCTCGGTCGCGCTATTAATAGAGACCGTGCTCCATTTAAATCGTCTCGTATCGCGATCGACGCGCAAAAGTCCGTGTTTCCGCGCCGATATCGCTCCGGAACGCTCGCCTGGCCACTGTTCATCCTGACATTTCCCGGAATTTGATTCTTTTTTTTGCCACGTATCGAACTTGAATGATGTTCCAATATTTGATTATTTAGACGGTGCTTTAACGAAGTTGATTTACGCGTGAGTTACGGAAACGAAGATTTCATTCTTTGGTATGAGAAGAAAACGTTAAAATATTTCCTCGCTGAAAAGATGCTCTAAATCAGTGACGGTTCATTCATAAGGGCTGTACGGCTGCGTTCCTCCAGTATAATACGAAAGTTCCTGTTTTATTATTTTACAACATGTTGGAAAATCATCGAAATCGACGATGCCGTCCGTTTTCTGAATAATTGCCTTTAGTTTTATCAACGATATAATTTTTTAAATCCATATTGATCTTTTTTACTTTTATTGCTACAGGCCCACTGCTGATCAAGCCACTGATCTGGATAGATTCTCTAACCTTTTTGTGATCTGTGTGCATTGTGCCTCAACTATACTCTGGCGGACAAATATTTTTCGTGAACGACACTTAAAAAGCAAGGTCGATAACCTGAAAATTCAACGAAATTTGAAGCTTTGCAAAAATGTAGTTCAACCAACGCTAATAACAAAACCATTTATTGTCTCGGCAATGAGAGGGGTGAAAACTCCCTTAAAAAAAAATGGTGAGTTTTCATGTTATGCGACACTTAAAAAGCAAGGTCGATAACCTGAAAATTCAACGAAATTTGAAGCTTTGCAAAAATGTAGTTCAACCAACGCTAATAACAAAACCATTTATTGTCTCGGCAATGAGATGGGTGAAAACTCCCTTTAAAAAAAAATGGTGAGTTTTCATGTTATGCGACACTTAAAAAGCAAGGTCGATAACTTGAAAATTCAACGAAATTTGAAGCTTTGCAGAAATGTAGTTCAACCAACGCTAATAACAGAACCATTTATTGTTTCGGCAATGAGAGGGGTGAAAACTCCCTTAAAAAAAAAATGGTAAGTTTTCATGTTATGCGACACTTAAAAAGCAAGGTCGATAACCTGAAAATTCAACGAAATTTGACATTTTGCAGAAATGTAGTTCAATCAACGCTAATAACAAAACCATTTATTGTTTCGGCAATGAGATGGGTGAAAACTCCCTTTAAAAAAAAATGGTGAGTTTTCATGTTATGCGACACTTAAAAAGCAAGGTCGATAACTTGAAAATTCAACGAAATTTGAAGCTTTGCAGAAATGTAGTTCAACCAACGCTAATAACAGAACCATTTATTGTTTCGGCAATGAGAGGGGTGAAAACTCCCTTAAAAAAAAAATGGTAAGTTTTCATGTTATGCGACACTTAAAAAGCAAGGTCGATAACCTGAAAATTCAACGAAATTTGAATATTTTGCAGAAATGTAGTTCAATCAACGCTAATAACAAAACCATTTATTGTTTCGGCAATGAGAGGGGTGAAAACTCCCTTAAGAAAAAAATGGTGAGTTTCCATGCTATTGGGAATATTTACAAAACCTTCCTCAGTTCAATTATCAACAAATGAACGTGTGTCATTTTTCTTTGTGCCAATGTTACGTTTCTAAATAAAATAACGTAAATATTACTTATTTCCTACTTTCTCCGTTGAAGTTATACAACGCTAAACAAATAAATTATGATCTGTACCGCGACTTTACCGACTGACTGTACATCGCGTAGTTATCGGTCGATAATGTGTCGAAAAATTCGATTTTGGGAACAGTTGGATGTGATTTTGCCAGGAACAGGATAAGACGAGACGTTTATTTCGAGGATCTTTACGTCCCGATAGGTGCATAAACGCGAAGGAAATGACATAAGCCTCAGGAGACTCGTAAAACCTGGCTAGATGCAAGAAGTAATAGCGTCGAAGCAGCAGGAAATTGTAATATAAAAATAGCGACACTTTAATGGTGTCGTTAACGTGGACGTGTTAATGGAGCCCCACCCAAGAGAAATGAATAGCGACTCTGGCAACTTTTATCGTGAAATCTACTAATTTGCGAATCGGGATTAAAGACGAGGAGGTAACGAATTGACTTTTGTTACGTCGACGAACTATCGTCTGAGCGGAAATAAAATTCATGCTAGAAGTCAAGCTTGTTACCACCTATTTCTCTATTTCACTTTGCTTCTTTTCTCAAGACGATGGATATACATTTAGTGAAAAAAAAAGAAAAAGTTTCGGTGCACCTCGTTAGAATTTATTTTTTTTTGCGTTGCACAATTTTAACAGAGAAAATAGTGAATAAATAATATTTACGTTAGTTTATTTAGAAACGTAACATGTAGTATTACTACAAGGAGAAATAATTAACATTCACTGGTTGATAATTAAAGATATAAATATAGAAATGAACATATATTTTCCATTGTGGGAAAAATATTTTGAGTAACACCTTTTCTACCTGCTTGTAAACAAGAAACTGATTTGTATTTGCCTTTGGAGCCTTGTTTGTAGACATTTCGCTGAATTGTCAGATATTCTACGGAAATTCTTTTCATCTTGTTTCTCTTATATTAACAAATGAATGTAAATCATTTTTCTTTGTAGAGGAGAGGGTCTAAATATTGCTGGTTGAAGTATTGAATATGTTAAGTGCTTGACCTTATTGAAAATAGGACGAAATTACGGGTCCTGAACAAAATAAGTGTTGTGGAGGAGATAGTTGACCCGCACTTATTTTGTTTACGTATTGCATTGCAAAACGTGTCATTTCTCGTATTTCGGTATTTCAAAACATTTTTCAGGTAAGTTCGATTTATTATTTCAGCAATAACCTATTAAACTAAGAGCACTGCATTGCTGACATTGCAAGCTTCCATTTGGTATAAGTTTTGTAATGAATATCATCGCGTAGTAACGAGTACTATAGCTCCTAAGCGTTCTTGACCAAATATGCGCTAGAAAACTAGTAGCTTTACAATATGGGTTAATACGGGCTAGCCAATATTAGAATTCGGTGACTATGAGAATTGTAATAAGAAGAATGCCAAAACGTTAAAAAGAAAGACAAAAAAAAGAATATGTAAAATCTTGAAAAAGTAAATAGATTGTAAAAATTACATTTTTATATGTAGATAAACCTTATACTTCAACCTGAGAATATGCAGTTTTTACTTTTCGATTGTTTTACAAGTGGCCCACATTTGGAACACCTTTCCAAAAATAAAGATTTCCCCTTTTATTTTAAATGTCTAATTTGCAACATACACTGCTTTTGTTCAGCTTATTTCGATTTCGTATCATACGGTAAACATGTTATTGATATATATTCAAGTGTTAAAGCTTAAAAATCATCCACAAGTTTAATAATAAATCCTGAAATAAAAGTGCTAGCCCATATTTAAACCTCCTCTACTAATAGTAAATGTTATGTTTCTAAATGAAATAACGTAAATATGATTTATTTACTAATAAATTCTAACGAGACGCACTTTTCTTTACCGAGTGTAGATTTTCAAGGTTTACTTATTAAGCAAAGAAAGTGTTAAAAAATTGGATACAAAGACGTTTAAAATTTTAGGATCTTATCTTAGGCAATAAAAAGTAAGTAAGATTAAGCTTCTTTTATTTATAGGATTAACGAACCAGACAGTTCTTAGATAAATTTAAAACAAACAAACGTAATCGTTTGTTAACACTTTAAGCGCCGCACCCGCTTTAAGGCGTAATATGTGGACTAGCGATTAACCGCCGGGCCCGCCTAAATGCGTTTTTACACGTTTGTACAGAAAAAAGTATTATATCTCTTGAACGGCAAGTGGCTCGATATTTATATCGCTGTGCCTGTAATAAGCACTATGTGAAATTTTACAATAGAAATTTTCGGTTTTACAAGAGTTATTTTCTTTGATTTTGTAAAAGTGCATGTTTCTTCAAAACTCGTAAAGTTTCCAACAAAATAGCTGGCGCTATAACTTTGAACTCTATAATTTCAAATCAAATGTGAAACAAATTTGTCTTTCATCTTATTCATCCTTGGAAACCATTTAAATTACGTATACAAATTTTCATTATAAAAGTAAATAATAATAAATAATAAATAAAAAGGAGAAGATGATTAGGTGGCCCACCCTGTACATGGTGCAAATAAATATAAACACTACAGAATGTAAGTGTCTAAAATTTCATCCCTCAACCATTAAAAAAATTGTTAAATATTGTAATATTCTTGGCACTTTTTGGGTAGTGAACGTGTTAAACGCAAAGTTGATGTTTTCATTTCCTGCATGTCCTTAGCCAAAGAATTCGATTCTCTACATTTTAAACGACGAACAAAAGAGAATTATATATTCTAGATATTTTTATCCCTTCATTTCCACGTTTTAATTCTAGAAGCGCTAAATTTCGTCATCGGAAGTGAATCTTCACGCCTGAAATTCGTCTTTTTTTTTTTTGTAAAAGTGCATGTTTCTACAAAACTCGTAAATACTGTGGCGCATTAAATGTTAAGATATCATCCAGACGAGTTATTTAAAATTACGCATAATCCATCTTAAAGGGAAGATTATTCAGTAGGATCGTATTTTAACTTTTTTTCTCTTCGAGGTTATTTCCTCAATTTAACTACCATTTCAACGCGATTACCGCCATTTTCTCGAGGATCTGCAGAGCAAACATGGCTGCTGCGGAGGCCACCGCAACGATAATTCTACGAACGTCCCGAAAACTGACGTAAATTGTTTCGAGTGCCGCGAAGTCGCGAGTTGCATCGATATACATTGCTGGTATTTGAACGCTGGTTAGAGCACCCGCTATATTTAGCCGTAATAAGCAGATAACAGGCTTGGAATAGCACGTGAAGACCTGTTCTCCGCGTAGCAAAACGGTGTGATGTCGTTCAGAAAAACAATCCCTCCTTGAGAAATGCAAAAATCTTCGAAACAGTCCGGAATATTCGTCAAATAATTCTTCTCCCGTGACGTCATTGACTTTTAACCCGTATCGTAGTCACTGAGACGTACGATGGCGTTCGTAACTTCATTAGAACGCCTATTATGTTTGTACAGAAAGTATTGTACAATTTAAATTAAATTCTTTCGCTAAACGTTGGTATCTTAATGTGAATTTACGAAAATTTGGGAAAGAAGTGTAACGAAAGAAAAAAAGTAAATCTTAATTATTGTCTTTTCTTAGAATTTATGAATGGAATTACGAATAGAGTGTGAATTATCTAGCGGTAGTAAAAATACATGTATGTCCTCTTCACGGTACGAGATTCCAAACTGAACAATTCTTCTTTTACCCGTTATATTTCGAAATTCTAGAATAAATAACTTTCTTTTGTGACTTTGATAATTTTGTTACGACTTTTGTGCGTAGAATGATTTAAGTAAGCAGTCTGCTTTCAGTAAGCAGATTTTAGTAGATTTCAGTGGACGCCTCTAAAATTCAGCAGTTTTCAGTAGAGTTTAGCAGATTTGCATAGAATTCGACAGATTTAAGTAGATTTTGGTAAATTTCAGCAGAGTTCGGTAAATTTCAATATCTAGAAATTGAACAATTAGATTTTAGTAGATTTCAGTAGAGTTTGCTACATTTCAGCAAAGTTCAACGGACTTTAATAAATTTCAATAGAATTCACTAGATTTCAGTGTGCTTCACATTTAGTAAATAGTGTCCTAATACTTACCAACGCCGAGCTACAATATCCTAGCTATTCAAAAATAAAATTTAAAAAAAATAAATAAATGAAAGTATAATTTATAGCTCCACGATTTTTTCGTAAAGTAAAATTGTCGAACTGTACAATCTTAATTTTTCAGGAGAAGAGGAATTTTATCCTCTAATGTAAAGTCTCACCCTTGCACTGATTTAATCCACCAACTAATCAAAATAACTAATGAACAAATTAGCTGAAAGTGTTACAATTTCGGCAACTCTCAAATACGTAGTCGTGGAATATCCAAATATCTGGTTCAAAGCGCTAAATAAGCGCTCGATATCTCGTCCGGGGATTGGAAAGGGTTAATTGAAAAACGGAGAACACGAATATTTGGAAGAAAGTGGCGAAAGAGGCGCTCTGAAGTTACATCTTGTAGCTTCTCCAGCCATCGACATGTCCTTGTTACCTTATTTCAACGATTTCGATGCTAATGGCTGCCTCGAAGCGGGTTCTCGGTCTTCGATATCGAAAGTGTACGGAGTAGCGTCGAGTCTCGCTTCCGCGAGGAATAAGGCGGACAGCTGATGAGGTTGCTTTAAGTG
>NW_017100701.1:17798-23394 GCF_001263275.1 Habropoda laboriosa | reverse complement strand
TACCGCCGCGTTCAACTCTTTGGTGTGTTAATAAAACTCGTTCTATTTCCTCTTTTTTCCGCTTTGGAAACCGGCGAAGGTATAATCTTTGCGAAGGAATTCCTCGGGGATATTTCTGAAGAAAAGTGACTTCTGCAATTACTTTTTATCTCAAATCCTGGCTTCGCGATTTCTTTTTTTTTTAAGTGAAATTGGAAAACTGTAAAAACTGAATTTTCGCGGAAGAAGAAGAAACTACTTCGCCATTTTCGGCATAGTTAATTTTACACTAATCGACATTTCTTCTTTACCAAAAAATTTTACCATTTGGACCATGATATTTATAACAGATAATTCCCGAGTTGATAAATTGGAAATTGTAGCGCACCCCGTAAAGAGGGTAGTGCTCCGAGCGGCCACCAGAGTAGCGCCCTCGTCACTTCCCTCGTCACCATCCCTTATAGACTCCCCCACTATCTCACTCCCCCACTCCATCAGTCAAGCTGGCCCAGGGGACCCCCAGCAAGGATAAAAAGAGGGCCGATCTACGATTTTTATGGACAAAAACGGATACTTGCTCCAAGACGCTCCCTTGTGTGGACATCGAACGGACAAAAATCCTGCCTGGCTCCGACTTTGCTCCCTGGCGTGGACAAATCCGGACCACGAGGCAACGTTTAGATCCGTCTACCCAGTTAACGTTTCCGCGCCCTTTTGGTGAACGTGCGATAGTGACCGAGTGACAAGGACAAACTCGAAAACAGACGTTTAACGCTGCAGACGAGTGCGGTAGCTCCGATAATAGTGGCACAGTGTTCTCGTGAGGTTGCGATATTTAAGTGTAGTCGGCCCGAACCCCACACAACCTAAGACGCGAAGATCCCGCACTATAAAATACAATTAGAGTCACGATTAAAATATACTATGAATATTAATTTAATGATTTCAAAGGACTGAACGATAAGGAAGAAAAATACTTTAATTGAAGAAATGTTGAAAATTTTAGAGTCCGAAGTCATTTTAAGGTCATATCGTTGAGCATGTTTAAAAAATATATACATTCGTGTAAACTTGAAGAGAGAGAGAGAGAGAGAAAACTATTTCTCTTCCATCTTACTTATTCCTTGAAACGATTCAAATGACGTGTAAAAATGTTCTCGTATCACCATAGGCTAAAGAAAATAATTAGGTGTGCTGTTTTATACGCAAACCACACTGTGTATTATTAATTCAGAGCAGAGAAATTCCTTTCTTATTTTTCTTTCACGAAAGATTCACGTGTACCATTTCTTTGAAGGATTCTTTTTTCCTCTCTCTAGTTCGAGGATCTCTTCTGAAAAACAACGAAGAGAAGCAAACAGTGGTAAGAGCAGAAGTAAGTATGATTAATTTTCGATGAAGCCCACGGTTCGCGATAAGGAACTCGGTTTTCTAGAACCGTCAGTTTATTCGCGGTAAGTGTGTCGAAAGTCGAGTAAAGCTTGCTAGCGAACACAGACTGGACAATTTATACCCACGAGAGTGAAAGAAGTAGACCAAATTCGCCGTCTGCGGCGTCTATACCACCTAACGGAGGCCGCTGACATCCGAAGAAGCGGTAATTTATAACTAGTACAGAAACTGGTGATAATATTAAGAATCTATATCCATGTAGGCAACACTCTGTTATTACGAAGTGAAAAAAGGTCGTGAAAATAATCGAAGGTGGTAAGAAGATTATCGAACGACGTTTACCACCTGGTAAGACAATTCAGCTCAAGGGAAATGAAAATGAGATTGACATTTTGTAAAAAAGAAATAAAGATACCTAAATAAATTTAGACAATTTTTGAATCTGACAAGACTTAGGATATAAACTGGTGATAATATTAAGAATCTATATCCATGTAGGCAACACTCTGTTATTACGAAGTGAAAAAAGGTCGTGAAAATAATCGAAGGTGGTAAGAAGATTATCGAACGACGTTTACCACCTGGTAAGCTCAATTCAGCTCAAGGGAAATGAAAATGAGATTGACATTTTGTAAAAAAGAAATAAAGATACCTAAATAAATTTAAACAATTTTTGAATCTGACAAGACTTAGGATTTATAATACATCTATTCAGACACTTATTTGAAATGAAAAATGGGTTGTTTATTTATTTAGGAAAATTGACGAGTAAAATCGTTTAAAAATGCAAAAGAAATTTAACCAAAAGACATTTCAATTTTTAAAAGATTCAAGAAGCTGGCTATAATCTATGATACACAAAAAATGAACGAATAGATAAATAAGGATACCTAATTAAATTTAGACAATTTTTGAATCTGACAAGACTTAGGATATATAATACATCTATTCAGACACTTATTTAAAATGAAAAATGGATTGTTTATTCATTTATTTCGGAAAATGAACGATTAAAATCATTCAAAAATACAAAAGAAATTCAACCAATTTTAAGGAAAAGACATTTTATCAGTGATATAATTAATGGAACAGATAGATAACGTGGTTTAGTATTGATTCTAACAAAAATCTGTTTATCGAATTAAATCACCCAAATAAATAATAAGAAACAATAATTTTGACAAGGTTTATTGCATCGAATCAAATCAACGATAAAAGAAAAAATTGTAACGATAAATGAAATCAATCAAGTCCCGATATTAACACGTTCCACCGATTTTCGGTGACTTTCCGTTCACGCCGCGTGGGTCGTATGCGCCCCACATTGTCTAGACTAACAGTTTTGCTTTTCGCCCTATATGTCTTCCAATATCTATAAGATTGCAAAAATCATTGTTATCGAGAAAAAGGTAACGTTTAAGATATGCTATAGAGCAAAGGAAAAATGTTTGTTCTAACAAATTATCGCCGTAGTTGCATAGTTTAAGTCAGCGGAAGGAAAAGGCCGAAATATCAGATAGCCTGAACGGAAAGAGCAGAGTGGGGCGTATGCGACCCATGCGGCACGGAACGTGTTAAATCAAAAAATGAAGAAAATCTGATCGTCCATCCGAATCTCCACCGGATCAAACGAAATTTATCAATTACCTGGCAATACGTTAATCACTTTGCCGAGTGACAAGAACCATCATCCCCAAACTGTCTCTAATTGCCAAGGAAATATCCCTAATCACTCCTGAGGTCTTGATATTGCTTACCAAAGCAATTCAAGTGCCTG
The DNA here is from genome assembly GCF_001263275.1 of Habropoda laboriosa. Lineage (NCBI taxonomy): Eukaryota > Metazoa > Arthropoda > Insecta > Hymenoptera > Apidae > Habropoda > Habropoda laboriosa. The sequence goes on along the minus strand of NW_017100701.1, from coordinate 20,246 downwards.
TGAACACCACAGAGCTACGACGGAAGTGCCACGATCAATCTATTAAACCAACGGCGCCCCGTCTAATCGTCGATCGACGCATTGCTCAGAAATCCGCATATCTCGCGATCTACACCGATAGGAGACACCGTTTGAAGCGGCAAAAATTTTCAGAAACTCCTCCTCGAAGAGTACAGTCGATTTAAATTTATCTTCCGGCCACGTTGTTCTTCAGCTAGAAAATTCAAACAAGCCGCAGATAACTGGCGCACACGTCAAGTCTGTGGGTTATCAACTGGCTCTCTTTTTCTGTTATCGATGTACGCAATCGATCGCAGCGTTGCGGAATAAGCGTTCCGCGAAACGTTATCACGGCTCTCCGCGGATAACGAATAATTATCCAACGCTGAACGACTGAAACCGGCCGAACGGAGCTCCGCATCGAACGAGATCTCGTCCGTGGCGAAAATAAACGGGGACCAGACGAAAACAATTCCTCGAACTGTCCAACGTGGCCAGTTTCCGGTTAAGGGGCATTTGAAGAGACCAGTCCGAGCGGCTGAAACGCGATCGGTTTCATCTCGTGCGGTGTGAACGGAGCTCATCGGTACAACGCTGTTACGAAATTTCGGCTGGATTTCTCGAGTCTATTATTAAACGCTTATCGCAAGGGGAATCGATGATAAACCGTTTTATAAATACTTCCGAAATATAATTTCGAAACATTGTTTTTCTTCTCGCCTCGAACTCGAGAGAATTTCAGGAAAGATCTATCGTGTGATGGATAAATGTGATGTGTTTTAACGACTGACGATCATTCTCTCGAATTTACGCGGAAATATCAGTTTGCGACTTTACTAAGAATCGCGTTGTTTATTTGCACGATTGAATCGAATCGGTGGGAAATTGGAGTTTGTATCGCTTCGAGGAGCTTAACGTTTAAATTAAGCCGCGAATCAAAGTTCCCGAGTGAGATTAGCAGGAAGAACGAAGAGAGTTTAACGAGGCGCACTCGAAACGCGGGGAAAAACAGTGTCACGTTGTATTGTACTTTAATTACGGAACCGTGTCGATAAGGAAATCGAAGATGTAACCGTCGATAACCGAGACACTTCAAGGTTGTCACGCGCTCGATATCTTTCTGCCTGCTCGCCGCCGCGGGTTCTTTTTAAATTGCCGTTCGGTGTACACACTGGCATGTGCTCTGTGTGAATCGGTGAAAGAAATTCTGAACGATTCGGCTAATTGTTTCTACCGAGAATAGAGGAGAATTCGCTAGAATTTCTCCGGCGAAGAGTGGTATTTGTCGGGACAAAGAAAAATTTCTATTAGCGCCGTGAAGCTCGTTGTACGAAATGATAGATTAGTTTTCCGGGAATTTATTCGAGTATCGAGCACTTCAACTTTAGACTGTCACGCCCAGCTTTAAAACGGGTGAGATTTTCACCTAAATTTCGAGATCTCTACGGAGAAACATAGGGTGTCGAAAAAGGTCGGGGCCGAACTTATGCTGCGCGTTAATGAGGTCGAGTGGGTGAAAAGAAGTTTGTATAAACTTGCGTCTGAAAATGAATCGAAAAGTTATAAGCGTTCCAAGATATTTGTCAATTGTTATGGCAGTTTTGCTAAATGTTCCAGATTTCTTGCTCTGCGCGTTAATGAGGTCGAGTGGGTGAAAAGAAGTTTGTATAAACTTGCGTCTGAAAATGAATTGAAAAGTTATAAGCGTTCCAAGATATTTGTCAATTGTTATGGCAGTTTTGCTAAATGTTCGAGATTTCTTGCTTCTGCCAGAATGCAGGCTTCCTTCTTTTTTGGACACCCTGTATATTTTGAAAGATACGGCGATCGCGATGAATTTGAAAATCTTCTCTATCAATTTGGAAGATTTAAAATTCACTGAAATTATCTCTACAGTGCAGAATAATTTCTTGTGCAAACCACTTTTGTGCCTTATCTGTATTACGCAAATACAACATTAACGAATTACGTAATATATCTAAGTATATCACAATGCGTTATGATTTCATATGGACAGAGATAATCGTGTTTCACGCTTCATTACGCGAATATTTGTGGCAATGTTCTTAATGTACTGCGTATTTTCATCTAGAAGCAACGTAGAATTATTGCAGAGCTCGAAGCTTGTTTTCGAAACAATTGTATTTCTTCTTTTCTTACTTACACGTATCTACAGTCACTCTGAGAAATAATCGGACACTGTATAAGCTTGCTTTTCTGGAGACGTATTTTGGTTGATTATAAAAAGGATGGGTTGATGCTTTTTCATTTGTGTATATGACAAATTATACTATGTCACACAAATATTCGGAAACTTAGGAAAAAGGAATATTTTGAATATAAATAGTGTGGTGTTCATATTATTTACATTCATAATACTCCAAATATCATGTTAATATTAATATTTGACTTAATATTGGTACAAGTGTTAATAAGCATATTTTCATA
>NW_017100701.1:11666-17417 GCF_001263275.1 Habropoda laboriosa | reverse complement strand
ATTCGTTTCCCCTAAGTGTCCAAATTGTGTAACATTACAATAATTAATATTTTTTTCCTGCGCCATGTTTAATCGTTGCTTCCTTATAATCCGAATATTTTTCGAAGTGACTGTGATTTGCCTGGCAATACGACTAAAAAGGCGCTGAATCGTGTCGATTGCATACAGGAATTAGCACGTTGACTGCCAGGCTACGAGATAACTCGTAGTTGGCAGTTTGCTGGTAAAAGTTACATCCTATTCGGAAACGCCCGACCACGAGATATTTCGAAAACATTTTTTTGCAAAAAGCAATTAAAATTAATAAAACAAAATCATAATATAAAAATGAATATGTGTTTGTTTAATTCTATACAATAAATTGAAAAAAAGAATGTTGACGCCTAGAACAGATTTCTTCAAAATAGGCTTGGCAGTGAACGTGTTAAAGAGAAACGAGTGGATAAGCATTCGATCGTTAAGCGGTCTTGCGTCAGATGATTTTCTGCGTCCTCGCTGGTCGAAGTGTATCAGTCCCGAACAAGAATAACCGTTCAATGTACGGTCGATCTATTTATGTGGTCGATCAGCTGCGCGGCCTGCTCATAACTCAATAGCGAGGGCCTCGAGACGGTGTTACGCGTGTTTGTCATTCTTTGATCTACACGAAACACGTCTTTTGCGGCCATCGAGGACACCGGAATAGAGAGCTACACGATTATCGAAGCCAGGTGTCTCATGACACGGAATCGATTAGGTCTATTAACACGTTCACAGCTCCGTGCATCATACGTGATGCACAAGTATACATTGAAAAATAAAATAATACCAGGGTGGATTGAAACGTCCACATCCAAAGTAAGAAGGACGCCACTTTTTGATATTCTTCCAATTTTAGTATCAAAGCACGCGCTTGGTGCTTAATTCATTCATAAATTTTATTTCGTGAAGTGAAGTCACTATAGATTCTGGGTGACTCGATTTTGGCGAGGAAAGGGTGCCCATTGTGCGATTGCAACGTTGACCCAAGCGTGTTTAGACTAACAGTTAGGTTTAAACCCTTTGCGGTCCGAGTAACCAGTCGGTCCAGTTAGTCCGCACTCATTTCACCACTGTCTGGCAGTAGTTTGTCTTTATTTCAATATTTCAGTATAATATTAACGCGTGAAGAAGGTTTACTATCGTTTATAATTTATAATTTATCATTGTATGATATCTGAAGACAAAAATGACCGCAAAGTACAAGTCTAATTTCTTTATCGTTTCAAGCTTTCAAAAAATAATGTGAAAAAATTCTGGAGTACTTATCAAAGTCTTTACTACATTGTGCAATTGTTCGTTAAGCCAAATGTTTGAAACTTTTTTTAATAAAAATAGAAATTCGTTTCGAAGAAATACGGGAGTGAAAATTCACTTAGATCGTCAAAGGCGTGGATTGTCTACGGAGGGTTAAGTTATGAGAGATCTGTTTAATTTGAAGAAACTGTAAGTGTGCGCATGTTCCAAAGAGAAGGGTGAAAGTGCGTATTTTTCCTGGGGAAAGCCAGTCCCAGAGGAACCGTCCGAGAGAAAACTGACCTGCAGTCGAAGTGTGTTCTAAGTGTATATACTGGGTGTCCTAGTTTTTTCCGATCAAACTTTGTCAGTATATTCTGTGGGTATAAGTAAGAAGAAAATGTCATATAAACATAGGTCGTTCGAAGCTTTATTAAAAGGTTACAACAATAATACGAAATACAAAGAGAACGGTAACTAATGTGCGGTTATGATACAAATTAGGAATAGTTATAGTGATATGTACATCTAATCTGCTTATGCAACCTGTGTTTACGATCTGAAGTCGTTGAAGGTGTTGAACGTAACTTCTGCCAGCGCCATTTTTGTTTTGTATCATAGTAACCGGAAGTTCGTTACCATTCCCTTTGCATTTCGTATTTTTGTTATAACTTTTGAACAAAGCTTCAAACGACCTACATTCATATAACATTTTTTTCTTACTTATACCTATAGAACATACTGACAAAGTTTGATTGGAAATAAATTGGGACACCCGGTATATATATATCTGTATACCCTTCTTCTTTCCTTACTCTATTTATATTTATATTTTATAATTAAAGCGTGCCGATTTCCTCACGAATCACCAAATCCCACAATATATAATCATTTGTGTACTCATACACGGAGTCTCGTGGCTCTGTCATTTTTTCGTTCACTTTTACAGCTAACGAAGTAGAGGCATTTGCAGTGATGGACATACGCTGCCGTTCATAAATATTAGGACACCTATTACGCTCGTACAAAAAGCATTACAAGATTGAAATTTCCAGTAAATATACCTTAGGTCTACGAAATCGTATCCTAGGAGTAATGGCAAATCTGAATACCTTATATTAGGATAAGCGTACCTAATTTCCTCTCTATCAAAATTCAAATCATCCTCACTTGAAGGTTAATTGATACTTCTCTACCTAATTAGTCTCAGATGAGAGAGAAATTGTGTTTCACGCACGGCTGGTTAAAACTGTTGAAATCTAAAGACTTTCAAGGACAATTGGAAAAACCCAAGACAAGGAAAAATCAGGATGATCGTAAGAGCTCATATAATATCAATTTTATATCGTTAACTTTTCTAACGTAACGTTCTTTACCGATTTTCCTAGAAATCTTTTTAACAATCTCAAATATCTATTCAACTGCAAACTTAGCTCCGTTGATAATGTGGTAATCAGCAACGGAGAATTGTGTAATTGGTGAAAAGCTGGAAGATCGTACGTTTGGAAGACGAAAATTTGCCGAGATACGAAATTTCGGTATATGTAAATGTAATTTAGAATTTCAGAGGAGAGTGTAATATTTCGCGAGCGACGTGAAATTTGAACGTAGAGTAGAATATTTCACAGCAATATTTTCAGATTTCAAAAGATGCGATAATATTTTGCAGCGGCAATGTCGAGTAAGAAAAGATTTTACAGGATGAGGCAGGAGTGAACGAAATATTATTTATTCGAAATGACGTAATTGTCGAACGGTTGGCAACGAGTTAAGCAACATTTCGATCCATCGAGCTTCTGGTGCACGTGTTATGCCGTAAACGACGTGAATTATTGATAAGTTATCAGGTTAGAAATTTCACAGACCACCAATTTCATACGAAATGCATTTCATTCTGAAATACAGGGAACCTAGAAACTGCAATTACTATTCGTTCGTGTTTACTCGTTCTAATTACATGCTATTTGCCTGCACGAACAGTATTCCAGAGAACGTTTTACGAACCTGTAAATATCGCACGACACTAAAATACCTGCTCTGTAATACGAGGTCGAGGTAGTTGGAAGAATTGATTGGAAAAATTTGGGTTGAGTGTTTGCCACTTCGCCGAATAGAGAACGATTAATTAAAAGTACAAATTTTGTACGAAAAATCGAGTGCACTTGGTGTTCTCCAAGTTGGGTGGCTCTCTTGTTCAAAGAAATCGATTTTCCGAATCAACGGACCGCGTGTTAAACTTCAAACCTCGAGGAAAGTCTTGTGCATCGATATCTAACGATATCAGAATTAATCTACAATCGACACCGTTACGAATTCAAATTTCCATTATGCGACGATCGAAGAGACATGAATTGATCGTTTCTTATCTAGACAGTACTCGATATTTCTTATCAACAGTATCATAAACAACGCTCTTCAGGCGTGAATGTTGCATTCGAGCATCTTTACGAAGAATTGTTCTTAGACATTCTGGGATACTTATGCGAGAGAAAAATTAAGATAATCAAGTAGGAAGTTAATAACCACGAATTATGTGTTTCGAGAATTTTCCGTGTATCGTACGTTTTCTTCGCTGGTAATTATCAGACGAAGAGGATAGATTAACCGTTGTGCAGGCAATCAAAATGTACACTGTTGTTTCAAGCTTTAATATTTAATATTGAAATTGTTGGCATAAATCTTTATTTTGGAAACGTATATCGACGTAAAAAGTCCACAAAATGGGGATCCAGAGCAATTTTACGACACTTTCACAAGAACATAAAAAATTGTTAAAAGAAAATATATCTGAAACCGGAAACAGTTCGTACGGTTTTTCGGTCAAAGATAAATTCAAACCGAGTTTCTTGTAGTAGTACGCAAATCTAATGCACAATGTTGGTGTCAATGGAAGGTTTTATCTATTTAGTTGGTCACCGAAGTTCGTTCAAAAATCGTAAAAATTCAACTAGAACTTGTTAACAGGTACAGTGTTCTGCTGTTGCAGCACAGCTTCGCGTTGCTTCTCTGATTTGCCAAAAAATGAAGTATGTCGGATGAGAAGTTTTACCACATCCTCCCGATAGCCCAGGCCTGTCTTCTTACGATTATCACTTATTTCCGTCTATGACGAACTTTTTTTTGCAAATAAGCTCTTTAAACACGATGTCGAGGTCGAAACAGCAGTTAATTCATTTCTCGCAAGCGAAACTCGATATTCTTATGTTGACGGAATGCATAAACTTATATAACGTTGGAAATGAGTTACAGAAACAAGTGGTACATAATTGCTTTGTTAAGTAAAGTCGTTTCCAGAAAGTTCAGATTATTTGAATTTTATACCGAATTTTTTCCGGTACCTAATAGAAACGAGTACCATACAAGGGTTAAGAGAATTAAATTGTTTATATTCGGTACTTTATATACCGAGTGGGCCACGTAAAACAGGCCGCTAATTGTCTTCTCTAGCTACGGTGGTACGAGAAAATTTTTGTGCGCGATTTAAATGGTTTTAAAGGGCGAATAAGCAAAAAGACAATTTTTTAATAAATCCCATTTTTCTTTTTCTCAAGTTCACCTGTTTTTTTATATGAATGTAAACATGACTAAAATAACCTTGGGCTATACAATTATAAATCAAATGTGGAATTATTCACCCTTGGAAATCATTTAAATTACGTGTAAAAATTTTCTCGTATCACATTTTTTAAATTGTTTATTCTACTGTACCTAACATTTTTTTTTTCTTTCGTCGGTAGAATCTCCTCTCAAAGCGATCCGCACAAATTTTCCACATTCTTTCTGGAACATCCTGCATATGGTGAGAGAGATATCGGTCTCGGAGAGCAGGTTTCAGGTAACGGAAAGACCTAGACACGCTGCTCTCTACGCGGAACGAAATTTTAGGGCAGAGTTCGTTCACACTAATCTAGATTCGGGATAGTGTCGTCAGCGTGCAGGTTGGTACAGCTCTGGCCGGCTTCCAGGTCTCTTCACGGGAACCAGAAAGAGGCGTACAGCTCGGCTCAAAGGGCGATTAATCGACAAATTCGAGGCGAGATACAAATTGAGCCGCAAAGAGGCTGCAACGCCTCTGCGACAAACGTTGCAATGCGCTCCTTTGGCGTCTCTGGTTTTTCCTTCTTGATTTTCTTTTTTCGAGGATGTAACCGTGATTTTCCGTTTTTTGTACAAGAAATGTCATTGTGCCTTTTTTTATCAATATTACACCGAACCCTCTGACCTATGATTTTTCTTTTCACTGGCTATGCATGTACACTGCCGTTCAGAAATATCGAGACACCTGTTATGTTCGTGCAGAAAGTGTTGTATGATTTAAATTACATTTCTTCGACAAAGTTAGTGGCGTACAGGGTGTTCACGATATTAGCTTCTAGCGCTTTCCTCGTAAATTTTCGAGGCAAATAGAAGAGAACAAAGTTTCGTTAATTTTTCATATAATATAAATATTAGCTCTGTGCAAAAGTTTCCATTGCTTGCAAATCGATGGCAATAAAA
>NW_017100701.1:0-11489 GCF_001263275.1 Habropoda laboriosa | reverse complement strand
TTATAGAAAATATAATTTTTCTGTGTTTTTTTATTATTAGAAGAGGTATAGAATTTAATCCCTTTTAGTGGGTTCATAAGTATTAGGACACCTATTATTTTCGTACAGTAAAAATATACAGCGTGCTCACGCTTTCACTTTTTCCAACGTTTTTCTCGTAAGATTTGCGAGAAAAATAGAAACGGACAAAGTTTCATTATTTTTTATAGATACTCAATGCGACGATTGGAACAGATTTTTTAAATTTGCAATAGTTTTCGCGAAATTTTTTTAAATTGATATCACAATTCCTTTTACATTATATGAAAACAGTTGCTGAGACAAGTTCGACGACCTACGACAAACTCAATTTCGCGTGAATGTTCGGTGTGACATAATCAATAACACGCTGTTAAGGTCTTATTTTTAAGACGGTATCTTAAACGGAAATAGATATTTGTAAGTTTCATCGTATGTATATATTACTCGTTGTAACATGAGATTCCAAACTGAATAATTATTTTTCAGATCTCGATAATTTTAAAACGACTGTTCAGATTTAATTCACGTTTAATAAGTGCCCCGATACGTACGAACAGGAGTGTAAGTGTACGCTATTTGCTGTTTCAACCCCTTCGCTGCAGCGCGGCGTGCTTGAGACTAAAAGCGGTCATTGTGCACCGGACAAAACAGTTATTATTCAACGCTTGCATACGGAACGTTCGACTACTTAGATACGTTCTATTGAAAACCAATTGTTTCGCGATAATCAAATCATCCGGTGCGTTCTATTGTTGCCTGATTTTCACTCGACAGCGATATTTTATTTTTGAAGTGTAAAAATAAACGTAATACATTGTACGCGCATACACTTTCAGTAAATGAGTGACCATTTTCACAGAGCATACACAGGGTGAGTCACCTATTATCTTCGAACTTGTCGATCATACTGAAAAATGTTTCAGACAAAAGTGGAATGATGTCAAGGGGGACATAATTTGAGATGTGATTACTTTTTTCTTAGGTCAGCGCATAGGGGAGATACGAAGGTTACATTTTTCTTTTTTCTTTTTTTAAATAGGATCGTATATTTTTTTAACGCATTTGTTGGATGACCAACCTATAGACTCACTCACTGATAAGCGCGACCGAGCTGCTGTGCCGAAAAACAAATTAGTCACGCTTGTTTTTGTCGTTCGAATTCCTAGGCTTACCTACTATTAGTCATTCTGCAAGTAAGAACAACCCTCTCCCCATTAAATGATAGTAACATAAAAGACTCCTGGAAATTGCGGAAAAGGTACTTTTTCGTTCATTCGTGCATTCTTATACACCAGTGGTCTCAAACTGGCTGTTTTTGTCGTTCGAATTCCTAGGCTTACCTACTATTAGTCATTCTGCAAGTAAGAACAACCCCCTCCCCATTAAATGATAGTAACATAAAAGACTCCTGGAAATTGCGGAAAAGGTACTTTTTCGTTCATTCGTGCATTCGTATACACCAGTGGTCTCAAACTGGCGGCCCTCGAAGCAATTTTACACGGCCCGCGAATACATTTCAATAATGTATTTGTTGTAAATACGGTGCTTGAAGTTTTAGAATCACAGAGATATGGACTGAGCCTATGTGGCAGAAAAAATTCCGGTCCGTCACAGCTGCTTTTAGATCGTGCATTCGGCCCGCATGCAATTTGAGTTTGAGACCACGAAGGAACTGTTGTATCTGGAGTTGTAATTTCGAAACGTCCGAAATAAACCATTATGTTACCATTATAAGTACAAAAGCGCTTCCAACCCGGATTCCAACACATTAATCAATTCAGCTCGTCATTCCCTATCAAATTTAATTTAATCAATTTTAATCTGACTAAATTTTGATATATGTACATTGTTCCGTCGCGCAGGTACGAAATGCGTGGGGTCTTCGTTGACCGGGTTTATGGCACGCTCGCATGAGAAGGTTATTTTTGAGAACAAAGACGCTTCGTAGCTCCGCGAAAAAATAAGTAATTTCTTACAGAACAATGCCTTTAGAATTTCGACTTTTCCGCGTCCTCGATAACCGAAGACGTGTCATAAACCAGGGTTCCTGAATTTCCGACGCGTCACCGAAGGACAGCGAGGATTCCACGCACCCGCAGGTAGGGCCTCACTCCTTCCAAGGAAAAGCGCGCTAAGGACGCAACGGAAGGGTGGGTGACACTCAAGGGGCACGTTGATTGGTAATTTGTGCATACGTGAAAAACCAATCAGCGTGCCTTCTTGCACTTGGCGGGGGAGTCACTGCGGACTCCAGAAAAATTCGGGAATCGAGCGAGAGATTCAGAAAAGGTTCCATCGAGCGAACACCACTAGATCTCCAACCGTTCGAGGAGACACAACGCATTCGAAAGATTCTCTCGTGTGAACAAGATACTCTCTGCAGCCGTTCAAGTACAATTCGAGTCTTTGAAACAAAGTCGTCAATCGTAGCAAGGTAGATTTTGAACTAGTTACCCAAGATTAATTTGGCGGGTAACAGTCGCGGCGCGAGCTTCCTGTTGAACATCGCAAAAGAACGCGACGCGACAGCTATAAAACAAGGGAAGAATTTACATTGGAACATTAGAATGTCGAACATTTTCTCTCTTATTGGGAATGACGAACTGAATTGATCGATGCATTAACCCCTTGACCTATAACAGGGGTGGCCAAACTTTGCCGTAATAGGAGCTAAATATCGTCCATCAAAAATCCTCGAGAGCCGCATCCTTTATAGGAGCAGTATTGCAAACATGTACATATGTATATGTTTATGTGTGTGTATATATCTTTTTGAGACAATTGTTTTATTATAAATTCATTCATTTTTTTTTTGTAAATTATAACATCTGATAAAGCTTATGGGAGCCGCAATACGAGCCCCGAAGAGCCGGAGTTTAGCCACTCGTGACCTATAACAACGTGTCAGACTCGTGGCAGAGATTCTGGTCAAGATATGACAAAAACAGTTATATATGAATCATAATCCTTACTTTCACTTTAATTTGGTAATTATGAGGTTTGTTTTTGTTACCCGATACAGTACTAAAACTGTAAATGGCCGGTGTTTAGATGCGTAGTCAAAAAAAAATCGTAGGTTAAGGGGTTAAACAATATACGATTCCATTAAAAACGCAAACAAATTTGAACTTTATATCTCTCCTATGTGTTCATCTAAAAAAATAAAAAAAAAAAAAAATCATCAGATTATGTCTCCCTTGTCACCATTCTTATCGGTATAATCGACAGTTTCGACGAAATTTCAGGTTTTAATCTTAGGTGACTCACTCGGAATGTACGCTCTTCAAAGGGTTAATGTAATTTCAGGTAAGAAAAGCTAACGTATTATACGCTGTTCGTATTTTAAGTTTTTCTAACGTATTATATATTGTTCGCATTTCGAGTCTCATAAATTAAAATTGAAGTTAGAATTAAGATTAATCTTTGTTACTAATATGTATCAGAAGTATGACTCGTTAATTATAATTAGAAGGCGAGAGGTTAATAAATGATATTTCATCTCTGCGTTTAATTCAGAGAAAGTTTCTTTGAAGAACTTAATATAGGACTGTATTCAGATTGCGGTTACATTCTAACAAAAAATCAGCTGTACTCATAATAAGCTTTAATCTTAATTCCAGCTATTACTTCAATTTCGATCGAACAAAAATTCAAATGTAACTCTTTTCTCTGCGTTTAAACGAAAATTGTGACACAAGAATTCTTGATAATATGACTAACGATCCACGTGGCACAGAAAGTGGTAACGAATCGACAGCAGCCACTCTAGAATTGCGTTCTTTGTTCAAGTTAAACAAAGTTAAAAATTCACTGTAGAAAAATATCTACAGTTTTGTGAATTCTTCACGCTATAATCTACACCTTTATGTGTATTTTATTCGGACTTCGAGACGAGAAATATTCCTTCTTATCGAATGAAAATTTCATTTTCTACAACTAAAACGAAAATTTTTGTGAAACATGGTTGTCGTTGATAAGCGATTATAACGACATTAATAGTGATTGTGCTTGACATTAATAGTGACATAACTCAAAAAATGTAAATTTTACAGGAAAAGCAGTTTCAAGTTTGCATTTGATTAATATGTAGTTGAATACTGATCGTATAATCTGATTAGAAAACTAATGAAGTTAGAAATGAACCATTTTAGATTATAAAAATACCGAACCTATGAAATCTATTTATGCAGAAAAATCAAAATTGAAATGTTTTAAGTTATGCCACTATCAATGCCAACCAGCGATATATTATGATATTAGATCAATTGTTGGCAATTCCATTGCTTTCGTTTACGTTTTCTTATCTCGAGTCTGGCTACAGTTATTAATTTTTCTTTTGTTTATATACCTACTTATTATTTCAGAAGATTTAACGCTTTCACGGCCTGGAGTATAATTATTATTGACACCTCGTGTGTAACCCGAATACTTTTTCCATAAGGACACGGCTTACACCCGAAAATCCCAATAACACTTATTATTTTCATTAGTATCACGTATTGACCTGTTTTTTCGTTTGAACGGCCAGTTTCGTGAATATATACCCGTAGTGAAAGGGTTAATCTTGATTATTCCACCATACACGCGCCTACCCAGGAATGAACGAAGATAATATCCGAACAGAGAGTTTGCTGAAATTGCTGTCAGGCCGACCAAGTGGCTAGCTGGTCGCAATTAGAGACAAAAGGGAGCTCGAAAGGGTTCGCGGAGTCAAGTAGCTGGTATATAGCACGGTTCCTTAGGTTGGTGGTTCTATTTTCGGCTGGCAATTAGCGGGTTTGCTTAGAACAAAAAGTAGTGGCTCTGGATTGCCTCTTCAGGATGGTTGTTAGCTGTTTGGGTAAAATTTTCGTGGACACGTCAGTGTATAACAATGTAAATGATTTGTTTCAACAGAGCATATCTCGAATTAGCGGCTGCTTAAACATGCTTCGTGTGAAAATCGTCCTAAATTTATTACATAAGTGAGTTTCTTCTTTCTTTGATCGATTCATGCTTCACAAGTCTCACTTGGCACGTGGGCCATCGAGTGCCACTTTCCGATCAAGCTGTTTGGTAATTTCGTATAAGGAAATACGTTATCGTAAAATGTTTCATACTATCATTCAACTTGTAGCGACCAGCTATAGCGGAGAACATTTGGCGAGCAGACTACCAGCACGGTTTATGACGTGCGCGCTTGAAAGGCTATTTTTGAGGAAACCGTTTTTAGCTTATTTAATTTCTAGAAATTCGACAATGCATGTCCGCGTAGAAACTTTCTCCGACGGCCTCAATAGCAAATTGCCGCATCATAAACCAAGGGTTTCCGAAAGGTCCGCCGTACGAGGCCCAGAGGCCCGGACCGGCAGGTCACGAGTACTTGACCTGGAGGAAACTCAGCTGCGTCGCCAAATGACGTCACGGGAAAAACCTCCCCCGCCAAGTCGCACTGCGGTCCCCGAAAAAGCGCGCCAAGGGCGCAAGGGACACGCAGCGACTTGGAAAGAAATTACCTGATTGGTTAACACCGAGGCGACGGGGTAACCAATCAGGCACGATAAACACATAGCCAAAAGTCAGGAAGAAAAAAGCGAGGCGACAGGAGGCCAGTCAGGCACGGACCTCCAACGCCGAAAGTCATAGCCCAATAAAGATCTTGCTAATACCGTGTGGGTATTTAGCGTAACCCTATTCACGCCTCGTTATTTAATAATAACCACATTCCTTCAAACTGGTAAATAGTTATGATGTATAGTAAAATTATCATACCGTGGGTCATCGATAACCCACGTGGCGCAGTGATACGTTTTCAATTCGGTAGGCGGAGTACTGCTATTGATGAGTAACATATAATACAACGAATGCAATAAGGTGGGCCATGGATGGTCCACGCGGCCTAAATAAAAAGTCAAACAGTATGGGAATCAAATTTCCTAGAAATCATCAGTATTCGAGTTATTTAGACATGATCGACATTTTTTTCATCTGCTCTGTGGTTGTTTGCGAACAGTTCGTCACGTGTTCGCGTGTGGAGCGGTAACTTCAAAGAATAAAAGAGACAAGTGTATCCAAAGTATTGAGTGATGCGAGTCGTCGGCGTGATCACACGGGAAAATTGAAAATCTAAAAAATACATTGTCCTCTGTTTTGATCCATAGCTTTCACGCCCAAAATTTCATGAAAATAGATTAACATTTTACAAGGAAAATTAAATAAAAACAGTTACTCTCAATATATTGTTTAAACGAATGAAGTTGTTTAAAAACTCTTTAGATGGTTGAATTTTTACTTCATGTCCTTTAATTTTCAAGGTATTTCAAAAATATTCGAGGGATGTTTTCACCCCTTCAACATAGAAGAAAAACATTTGTGGAATGTGTTAATCAAAGGTCATTCAACTATCAATTAATAACACCAGCTTCTTTAAAATTTGGTACTCTGTTTTTTCTTCAAAATTTAGTCAAATGCAGGGACTTCTACTGAAACTTCAAATACCGGCATTTTTCGGTTATATCGGCAAAACCTTTATAGAAACCGAAATCCGAAAATATCAGTATGACGTCATATTCGTATATTTACCTATGCACATTTTTATCGGTAATATTTTCGATTTTCTTATTTTATTACAATTTTCCAAATATTTTTAGAGAAGGATTTGAAACCGATATAGCGAAACCAACATACATGGTACTGATATTGCTGTAATGCAATTTATTAATCACTGTTATTTGTTCATTACTACATTGGTAGTTTACTGTTTGTTGCGACCTCTTGGTCACGCAACGAAGCCTCGGGTTAGCTGATTATCGCTAGAAAATGTGTCACTCCTCGTGGACGAACCAGCACCGTGACCAAACAATTGTCTTTTCCTCAAAGAACCGAAAACACTCATCGAACAAAGGTCGAAGAAAACTCCAACCATAGAGAATAGGAATTTGTTAACAACAAATATGTGCATAAATAAAAATATCTTAGAAATATAACTGAAACTATCTTAAAAGTTTTAAATAATGAAATACGAAACCGAAAAAATTGCAGATGAATGCACATATACTAATATATTAGTATTTTTATATAAAGATGTAAAAATTATATCGGTGTTTCTATAGTCCGAATTAATAAGGATTATGAAGATATTACTAGCAGATGAATAACCACAGAACTAGCGCATGCTGATAACTGATCTTGCGTATTCATAATTTTCTACAAATTTAAATTAATCTTATCGATATCTTTTTACAAGTCTTGATTTTTCAAGAGTAGCGAGTGCACAGCAAACACAAGTATATAACGAACCGATTTCTCTCAAGAAACTGATAGATTGGTGTTGTCGAGAAGTGTTCCTGAATTGTTACACGAGCAATGTCCGCTAAAAGTTTGTGTGACAATTATAAACTGTTCGTTGGTGAGGACACACCTTGAAATTGGCGCGGCACTCGACGTGCTAATGAAGATCCTTCCTAAACACCACAAAAAAAATGTAAAAATATAATATAGGGGAAGCGATCAGCTTCGACTGCTATTGCCCGCTTCAGAGAGAATTGAATAAGAAGAGAAGAGGAAAAGGTAACATCAGAAAAAAATAAAAAACGAAGGTAAAGAAAAAATTCATAAAAAGGTTAAGGTGGAAAGAAAAGAAAAAATCTGATAATAACGATAAAGATGATGATATAGGCGAAGCGGAAAACAAGTGCATCGTTTGTTATCGATTTGCTCATGATAATGAAGTGTGGTTTCGATTTAAGTACCTACTGTGACCTCTGAACCCATTCAGAATGTGTTTATGTGAAAATTGTGGCAGTTTCCAGACAGTGATTGCTTTGACAATAGCGGTCAAAAGCATCTTTTCTTCAGTTTTTAATTTAATCAAATAAAACAATATGTAACTAATTATTTTCGTATTCTACAAACAGTTTGATAATTTAAGTTTGTAAAAAGTAATTTTCCATAAATATTTTACCCCATATTTTGGTTTTATCTCAAGTTCAGCTTAAGTGACCGCCGTTACCCCTTTTTCCTCTAATCAAGTATATTCCTCTATTCCTCTGCGGAGACCTTTTGCAACACTTGAGCAATGAATTCCAAGCTTAGATGCAAAATGTACAAATAATCAATTCTGGATTTTCTTCAGCTAATTTTGTCACTGTTCAAGTGGCGGACAGAATTTATGCACAGCAACCTAATAATATAATCTAAAATTGCATTTATGCCAAACGAATTTGTCAAATTCCACTGTACTCGACGAATCTTCCGACAAGAATCACTTCGAACGAAAATCACGAGAGAAAATTCTGACGTTACGCTACAACGAGTTTAATGTAGATTAAACAAGATGAGGAATTGATCGATCTGACAGGCGGTAGAGATCGAAAACCGTTCCGCGGGAAGAGGATCAAGGCCTGGCGCGGAAGAAATCGACGAGTCACGTGGCAAATTAAGATCTCAGCTGGTGCAACACGCGTAACGAGCAGAAAAAATTCCGCTAAATTGATCGCCTCGAGGATACGTGTTTAATAATAGGCTGTTACGAGCAAGAGCAAAGCGAAATTACGGAGTTTCCATATAATCAATAACTCGGACTCTCTTCATGGTCATCAACGAACGTGTGCTGCATATCCGCCATTCTTCCTCTTCCTTTGAGCCATCGAATTCATGCCATTCTGTTGGAATTCATGTGACATGGAACGTGATTATGCCATTCGTTCAACTGTCAGACGAGTATTTCTATGGATATTCTCTATTTGAAAATTTTCAACGTCTATTCACGCTTATTGTTTAAATTGCCGCGCGTTTAAGAATGGTATAATAGCTCGCTGTTTTGAAGAACAAGTGGCTCGGGAGAATTTTCACGACAAAGAACGGAGCACGAGTATCTTCTGAGAATACCGAAGTAATTGATGGCACGTGTGAATGACAATTAGATGAAGAGCGAACTTACGAAAACAGTTTTTTTTTTTTACTGTTTATGAATCTTCTGTTCCGTACGGAACAACGGTCCAAAAAACGGCCCTGACCGAGCCTCGACGCAGAGGATTAACGGGACCGTTATTATTGTTACCACCCGTTATACCTATCCTCTAATTAGCAACCTAGTCTTTTCCTCCTCCGATGTTCGATTTCCTCTTCTTCTGGGATTTTCCGAAACTCTAGCCACCTCGGCCTTCCATCCCTCTTGCAAATATCCTAAGACCAATCACCGAATTTCTATCGTTCCAATATTCTACCCCCAGATTTTAATCTCCACCAACTATCTTGCAAATATCCTAAGACCAATCACCGAATTTCTATCGTTCCAATATTCTACCCCCAGATTTCAACTCCGCCTACACCAACTCTCATTCTCTGTACTCCTCCAATTTTTCAAGCAGTCTTCCTCCGAACACCAAACGATACACTCGAAAAAAAACGATCAGCCGAGTCTGTTGTAGAATCACAAGCCGAGACTTGTACCTTGCCAATAAATTAAACAAAACTTGTACTCCGGATTCTCGCTAGTTTCTCAGTACAAGACATTCCATTCGTCGTTATCCCGTATTCGTGGACCGATACGACACCACATCTTCTGCCGATCCAAAATCACGATCGTTTGGCAAACAGAAATGGACAGATATTAAATGTGTGTGATTAACTGTTTCAATACTGTTATTCACAGACAGAATAATTTTCAGTCCACGTCAGTGCTGTTTGCTACACATTTGAGCCATTCACAGGCCAAACTGGTTAACTCCACTGTTTGAACTTTTTTAAATTTAGTGCCAAAGCACTTGATCGATGCTTATCTTTTTATATTTAATATAAGTTTCCTTAATAATTAGGCTTCAAACGATCAAAGTTTGTACGGTCGTTGAATAAATAATGTATTTCAAAACCAATGTGATTAACTCCATAGTCTAAAATAAATCGTTGCAATAATGCAATTCAAACACTTATGAGAACTTAGCTTAGCAAGTGATTTTTTAATGCAACGTATAAATGATTTATACAATTTTATCAATCTTCTTTGTTTTTTGTTTTGTGGAGTTAACAGATTTGAAAAATGAGCGGCTTGACGACATAATAAAATAATAATTCTTTCTTTATTCACCAGACACAAGTTTATCAGAGAACAAACGACCTAGACACCACTGTCAAAATAAAACGAATCGAGTTCCATTTAATTTACGACTACTTTGCAAAAATGCTGCTATATTATTGTAATGTAAATTGATGTAACACGAAATAATCGATAAGTTCAATTCTTTTTAGATTTTTAACTTAGAAAATTATAATAACCTTTGGTTTTCTGCTTCTCCTGTAAAATATGCAATTTGATCTTCACCTGAGTTTCATTCTCACGTCTTCAATTAATCTTTCAATGTTAACAGTGTGCTTCAACATTTCACTTCAATGAGTATAAGTATAAGGAGTAATTATATAAATATCTGTTCCCTGTTTTTATCACAAATGTGACTAATAAATTAAGTCACAAAAAAGTGGACCATTTTTATATTTCTTTATTTTAGCGAACCGCGAAGAGATTCAAAATGCAGCTCTGCTATATACCGGGTGTCTCTTTTAACTCGATACAGTGGAATATCTCGGAATTGTTCTTACAAGAATTGCTTGTAATGGAAAGCATACTGTAGTATAAATAAATCTTTCGCTGGTGAAGCAGCGGGGAAGATTTCAAGGTCAGGTTTATCCTTTTAATATTTATGATAACGCTTGTCGATACAAATTCAACGATTTGCCACACGAAGTCATTTCGTCGTAAGAAAAACTGTAAAATAGTGAAAAATGGGAGAGTTAGGTGGACACGAGTCGCTGCTCAACACTTTACTTGCGGGCACTTTCGGCGCGAGCTTACTTTAACCGCGGGCGCTTCTTGCAACGCGTCAAATTGTATAGACAACGTTAAAACTATCGATTTGTACGGAATTATGTGATAATTGCACCTGTTTATTACGATTAAATAGTTTCATTAAGTTTCAGTATTTGCTTTTATCTCCTTATGTGCTTTAAATAAACGTCATTGAAGAGCATTGGCAGTAATAGTCAGGAATACGCGACTCCCGCAGGGAAATTGCTAATATTAAATCTAAAATAATTCTTTGAAAATGAGACACGTCGATTTTACTTCGTTTCAAAATATTCAGTATGAAATATCAAAATATAATTCACGTTTTTAACAATTTAATTGTATTTGAAGGGGGTATTCCTATTTGATAGATTTTTTTATTGCTTTTTCTCAAAGTATAGCATCTTGAAATTCTACGCCTGAAATCGACGAAACGGCAATGTTACGATGATTTCAAGAAAGCGATGCATCGCTAGAAACGCTAAGTTATAGCAAAACTTTGAATGCATTTTTCTTCGAAATCGTATTTTGCAAACTAGCTGCCATGGTTTCTCAATAATGAACCAACTAATCTCTCCCAAATTTCACATATAGTTGGGGCCACGATATAGCGAGGTCGTAAATTAAACTCTGAAGAATCGGCACCGAT
>NW_017100700.1:0-316 GCF_001263275.1 Habropoda laboriosa | reverse complement strand
TCTTAGTGTTAAGTGATATTAGAATAGATTATATAATATTTTACCAGAACCACTGTGCCATTTCTTCGCGCATATTCACATCCCTTGCCCCGAGACGTTCTTCTGTGGTACAGCCTCTCGACCCCTCTGGATTCTTCAGACAAGCAAAGGTAAGATCCTTGAGTATAACTCACTCGGGCACTGTAACATAGCAACCGCATCCCTGTCAGTCGCGGACGAACGAGCCGCGAGGGCAAAAAGAATTAGAGTTAAATGGGGACTCGTCGACGTGCTAAACGTCTCCCAACGTCACGCTGAGACGTGACAGTTTAAACGA
>NW_017100699.1:0-248 GCF_001263275.1 Habropoda laboriosa | reverse complement strand
GACACTCTGATTCTCACACACAGTTGAAAGTTTGAACTTTAAGTAGTTCGTAAGATAAAGTAATTCTAGGATAGAAAATTGAACACTATGTGCGCGTTTCTTAACAAAATACCTTGAAAAATTATTCAGATTCTATGGTAGATATGAAAGTCCCATTTAACATCAAATTTTAACATCTATCTGGGAATAGCAAATTAGCAATCAATTGCCTACGAAACACAAAGAAGAATTTCTTCAATTTTCTGGCA
>NW_017100698.1:0-576 GCF_001263275.1 Habropoda laboriosa | reverse complement strand
AATCTGGCTGTGGATCTCTCAATCTGGATTTGGGTCTTTAAATCTGACTGCGGATCTCTCAATCTGGGTGTGGATCTCTCGATCTGGCTTTGGATCTTTAAATCTGGCATTGGGTCACTCAATCTGGCTTTGAGTCACTCAATCTGGCATTGGGTCCTTCAATCTGGCATTGGGTCCTTCAGTCTGGCATTGGGTCACTCAATCTGGCTTTGGATCTTTATATCTGGCTTTGAGTCACTCAATCTGGCATTGGACCATTGGTGGAACCAAATTTCGAGGCTTGGAGGACTCGAAGATAGCTGATGGAACTAAAATTCAAGGCTTAGAGGATGCAAATGGTTCACTGAGGGAATTTCAGACTCCATGGATCTGAGAGGAAGATGAGATGCAACCAAGTCCATGTTGCAGTGGTCAGCTGTGAGTTCTGTGAATGGTGAGTCGCATATTTCCGTTTTCTTTTCTTTCTATATTCATTATGTATTATTTCCAGTTCAGAAATTTTACCACTTTCTGCCAGAATATACACTCGTAATTTATTTATTTGCAATGAATAACCCAATTTACTGATTTTCAGAA
>NW_017100697.1:398-1135 GCF_001263275.1 Habropoda laboriosa | reverse complement strand
GAGCAAGAAACAGTGGTTGATATGTGATATTCGAGTGTAATAACGGTTAATTTAATTTTTTGTAGATCAAGGTGTATCAATTAATGAAGTAACATTCGTAAAAGCAGTGGTTGACATTGCAGTGTTTAATAACAATTTATAGTTGATGGCGTATATTTTCATCGATGGTATGCATGTCTAACTGAACAAATTAACAGTGGTGGTTATTAAACGCGAGCCCTTTATTATAAAAAAAAAACTAACCTAATGCCGGACTCGGGAGAAACAAACAGTGGTTGGTATGTGTTATTAGAGTGTAATAAGGGTTAATTTAATTTTTTGGTGATAAGGAGTTAGCAATTAATAAAGTAACTGTCCGATAAACCGCGGTTGACATTGCAGTGGTTAATAACTTTTTATTAGTTGATAGCGTCTGTTTTATTCTAAGGAGTGCATGTCGAATTAAACTAATTAACAGTGGTTGTTATGAAACTCGAGAGCGCTGTTATAAAAAAAAAAAAACTAACCTGATGCAGGTCAGAGGAGCAAGAAACAGGGGTTGATATATGATATTCGAGTGCAACAACGGTTAATTTAATTTTTTGTTGATAAAGAGGTAGCAATAAAAAAAGTAACTGTCCTATAAGCCGCGGTTGACATTGCAGTGGTTAATAACTACCAATTAGCTGATGGCGTATATTTTAATAGATGGTATGCATGTCTAACTGAACAAATTAACAGTGGTTGTTATTAAACAT
>NW_017100697.1:0-271 GCF_001263275.1 Habropoda laboriosa | reverse complement strand
AACAGTCCTATAAGCCGCGGTTGACATTGCAGTGGTCAACAACTATTTATTAGTTGATGGCGTATATTTTAATCGATGGTATGCATGTCTAACTAAACAAATTAACAGTGGCTGTTATTAAACACGTGCGCTTTATAATAAAAAAAAACTAAGCTAATACCGGACTCTGGAGAAACAAACATTGGTTGGTATGTATTATTAGAGTGTTATAAGGGATAATTTAATTTCTTGTTGATAAAGAGGTAGCAATAAATAAAGTAACTGTCCTATA
>NW_017100696.1:161873-174359 GCF_001263275.1 Habropoda laboriosa | reverse complement strand
CTCTCTTTCTCTGCGTCTCTCTCTCCTTTAGCTCTCTCTTTTAGCTCTCTCCTTTGGCTCTCTTCTTTGGCTCTCTTTCTCCTTTAGTTCTCTCTCTCTCTCTCGATTCCGCGACTTTTGTCTGTCTCTCCCTCTCTCCTTCTGTCTCTCCCTCTCTCTCTCGGTCTCTTCCTCTCTCCCTCGGTCTCTCCCTCTCTCTCTCGGTCTCTCCCTCTCTCTCTCGGTCTCTCCCTCTCTCTCCCCGTCTGTTTAACCCTGTCCCTCTCTTCCCCGACCTTCTTCTTCGTCCCATCTAATCTCGCGATCTCCATCTGACCTTCCTCTGGCGCAACCGTGAGCGTGTGTCATCCGGGCCCTAGATAAGAGGGAGCAAATGAGAAGTTATCGCAGGTGCTCGTGGCGTTAATAAAAAGGCACGGCTGGCACACGGCTACGTAGGAGCTTAGTTGCGTTCGCCGCAGTCATGTTTGGTAATGGATCAGGATGGATTTAGCCGCAATAAAAGGGGGCATTTTAATTGCTCCACGAGCGTGGAACGTTTATGGGGACGTGTTCGTACTTACATCGTTCGGAAGTAGGATAACGCACCGTGCAACCGTGTATATAGTCTAGGGTCAGGGTGTAAGATTGCAGGGTGATTAGGACATTTTTTGAAGAAACATGTAAATTTTTTACCATCTCCGCGTGCATTTATTCTTACCTGTTTACTACGAGCTTTGCGACTGTTTAGAATTTGACGGAATTCAGTGTGTCAAGCGTTATCTTTTACTTTACTCTTATTTATTATTACACTGGTACAAATTTCTCTGGATAATTGTTAGTCCTGATACCAGCAGGTCTGTGTTTATCCCTTTAATTGCGAAAGGCGTGTTATTTCATACATATACGCCCTCAGAAAGTAACAGTTTACTTACATAACGCGTGTATGCATGATCTCACTCATGTATTACACATGTATTGCATAATATCTTTATCGTTATAATGTATACAGTATTGGCTTTATTGTTACATTTTCCATGGAAATTATTTATCTTGTTTATCACAAGTAAACGTTTTTTTACACGTCGAAATGCAAGTATGTGTCTGATTCTAACGACGCATCTCAGCGTGAAAACCGTGTTGCACACACTGAATAGTTTTCTATTAACTCTTTAGAGCATAGAGGGATAAGAAGTGTCTCGCCTTTTTGCTTATATACAATAGGACGTTTTTCATCCCACCTTGAAACATCAAGAAAACAAAACTGATCTAATTTAACCTGTTTTCACAAATTTCACGGTGAGATTATTTATGCCCCACCTAATAATTAATTATCTCAGCATTTTTTTTTAAAGTTTTAGTTGTTTCATGTCGTAATTCATACCTGCTTTGCTACATTTTTTTTCTAAATAAAATTCCTGTGCAACCCGGAGTCTGTTTTTGTCTCAAAATTCTGTGCTCCAAAAGAGTTAAAGCGTGCTGCACTTAGAAGATTAAAGGCTGTTCAGAATTATGTTCACTTTTCAGGCAAATTTCTTTTCTCCTCAAAAAGTACGAACATAATGATTTTACGCTGATCAACGTAGAAGCTGCTCTCGCTTAGAGTCGGATAAATTATGACCGATATCAGCGGTTAGGCGATAACGGACGAAGTTGAACTGTGTAAAGAGACGTCTAATTGCACGGTACACCGGTGGTGGATTCATTTCGAAAATATTTAAGAGTCCGAGGCCCCCCTTAACTTTCTTCAGATGCTGTAATACATGCTCTCTATCCGTTGAATCTCGGTCGCGCGCTTCTCGTATAATTAACGAGCAAACTAATTGTGCACTTCTGCGAACACTGTAATACACGGTAACATTTTAATTATGCGCTCCTTTTTTTCTCTTCCGTTGTAAATACTAGCGATTTCGTTTCTCCGCCGTGGGCATTATCGTTCGCTGCGGCTCTCCGTTCGTGCTGTACACGCCGATTCCCGTTATCAGTTTGCGACACTCTGTTTTATGCAAACGTTCCAGAAACGTGGAAAGTTTCACGTTCCTTGATTGTGCGGCTGGTTCTCGTCGAACTTTTTCGCCGAAGGAGCTCTCGGTCTGCGATTTAAGTACGCGAATCAATTCGACTTGACCGTTCTATTAAAACGAAGGGCAAAATTTCTTTCTCTATAAAGGGAAAAGCCACTTTTACACATGTGTGTTATTTGGCTGTTATTTTGAGAAGGAAATAAAATGCGTAGTATTTATTTTTCATTGGTTGACAAGTTTTAAAGGCTGAAAATATTTTTTTGGGAGATTTTTGGAAAGAGAATTTTTTTTTTTGAGGGAGAAAAACAGAGAGAGGGCGTGAGTGTGTGAGTGAATGAGTAAGAGACAGAGCGTGAGTGTGAGTGAGAGACAGAGCGTGAGAGAGAGAGAGAGAGAGAGAGAGAAAGCAAGCGTGAGTATGTGAGTGAGTGAGTGAGAGAGAGCGTGAATGTGTGAGTGAGAGACAGAGCGTGAGTGAGAGAGAGAGCGTGAGTGTGTGAGTGAGTGAGTGAGCGAGAGAGAGAGAGAGAGCGTGAGTGAGTGAGTGAGTGTGAGAGAGAAAGAAAGTGTGTCACCGTTCTTTGCTTCCACATTTTGACATTCTGTGAACCGGAAACATACGTGCCTGTCGGTAGCTAATTTCTAAGTAAGGCAACGTTTAAACTCCGTAAGATTTTCCTTGAGCAGCAGCACAACCAAAGGCCGTAAACTAAGCCAGGAATGAGCGGCTGAGCTCGTTAAAAACAGGCCTTCCCTAAGTCATACGGTTGTTCGCGATTTTGTGCAATCGTAGTAATATCACAGGGTCTCCGGACAACACTTTAAGCGTTGAATCAATATTTTACGTGCGAGTACTTTCGAATTTGTTAATTGAACTACGCGTTTTTTCCCAGTCTTAGGCAATTACGTTCTTCACGTTGCATCGAAACACCGTTTCTTGGGCATTTGTCGATATATATATATCAGCTGGTATTTAAACGCGTGGTAGAGCATTTGATTCTAAAAGAGAAACCTGTCGATAAGAACATGCTTGTTTTTATGTAAGGTTCCTATAACTGACAGACTGTCGATATGATCTGTTGAAAGCGTCATTAAAGTCGATCAATTCGATGCTCATGCATGGAATCAACTTCAGTATCAGCATAAATAGTATTCTGATTATTTTAAGAAGACAATTTCGCAATTTTGCGAGTAATAATGAATTCAATTTTTAATTTTTCACGCAATCCTTTGAGAAAATCTGCGTAGTTTCCTTTTTTCTCACTCCAATACTGAACTAAAAGGTAACGTTATTCGTTTAGTAAAAATCATGCTTTAATTATCCGAAATAACTGATTAATTCTGTGAGAGATATATTATACAAGTAAATGTTTCACATGAAATTTTTAACTTTTAAATATTCCATTATCTTATCAACCGATCTATAAGATAACAAAGTTCAACATTTTAATAAAAACATCCTTCGTCGCTTGTAATTTATAATTAACAAATATTCGACTGTGATAAATTCTAAACGCTCTCTATTGTTAAATTACGTTAACTGCGATGATGGGCGCTTTTCAAATTCTCAATCATAATCCTTCACCTATCAAAATTAGTAGAGCATCTCTTACGGTTCGTTTTAAATACCAGGACGAGACTAAATTTACAATGCCTATTCGGAATAATAGGAGGATCCATTAAAAAGTAACAGCGTGCCATTTCGGGAAGAAGTAACGTACCTGAACGGTCCGCTGATCGTTTCTCCTCGCGAGCATGTTTGATGCGTCTCCTTAATTGCACTTGCACAAAGTAATCATTAGCGCGAAACGGTATAATTACCGGACGACCCTAGGGTAAACTTTATTCCATAAGGGCAGATAATCTAGAAAAACCGAGCACGTGTCATGCTTACATGCTGCTCTTTTGCAAATGAAATTACCCTTTTGCGTACTCTTACTTTCCATTTTGCCAACCACTTGCCGCTGTCTCGAAGGAATAAATGAATTAAAGCTAAGGATAAATAAGTTAACAAGGAAACATCATCGATATTGATGAAATTTTGGTATATGGTAATTCTCAAAAATACATTTGACAAGTATTTCTTTTAATTGGAAATTTTCTACAGTGAACGGGTGAAAATCGCCCTCAGAGATGAGAGTAAACATATGTTTGATCTGATACTTCGAAAATTATCAGAGATAGCAGTGGTGTAAATTGACGAATGTTCAACTTGTCAACGATAAAATATGAAAAATACAGAATTTATAATTTTCTATTTCTTTATTTTCAGATTTATCGCTGAAAAATATAAAAATCGTCAATTTCCATTATTCCTCTATTCTCTAATCATTTTCAAGATATTAGACTAAATATATTTACTATTAATATATTTCAACGACAAAATTTCGTAAATACATTATTTATTTTTTATTCTTCAGATTTATCGCTGAAAAATACAAAATTCGTCAATTTCCATTATTCCTCTATTCTCTAATCATTTTCAAGATATTAGACTAAATATATTTACTATTAATATATTTCAACGACAAAATTTCGTAAATACATTATTTATTTTTTATTCTTCAGATTTATCGCTGAAAAATACAAAATTCGTCAATTTCCATTATTCCTCTATTCTCTAATCATTTTCAAGATATTAGACTAAATATATCTTTGATATCTTCAATTTGATCTCACTTTGATCTTCGCCCCTTCACTGTGAACGATTGCTTATGCAAAACCACCAAAGTTTCGTCAAAATCTGCGATTATCACTTAGAACGATGTTCCCTTGCAAGAATGAAAATTGCACAACCATTTGTTACAGTGAAATGCTGCTACGTAATGGCGTAGTTTATTGTTTAACGATAGTGTAACGACGTAATAATAGCATGACGAGTGTTATACCAGTACGAATGCGTTTACAGTATTTACACTTGTTGCATTAATACGTAACAGCTCGTTTGGTTAATTGCATAAATACGTTATCCTTTTAGTGAGCATTACAGTGCATGGGTATATACCAGTTGAGAATTCGCTTCGTTAAAGGCACAATGGCACAATGGAAGTTAGGTTAATGATTTCAAGTAGGATGTAATTAGTGCGTGGCTCTATTGTGACGATGCACCTGTAACGTGCCGCGGCGTTTCTGCGTTTATTAAAAATTGAAGTCGTGATCAATGGAGAGAATTTAATCGCCGGGGAAAGGTGATATTTTCTATAAAGTTTGCTTTCAGCCCATAGTACCGTTTCGTGTATCCTATCGTGTTTTGATTATGACAGACGTATCGTGAAAGGAAACTTACGAATTAAGTTAAACGTGAATTATCTGAATTTTTGGTCGTCAGTAGAAAAATTTTGTAAATCAGATACTTAAAATTTTTTGACATTTCATTTGCGTTGTTGGGTACTTTATATCAATGGTGTTATGTACAAACAAAAATGTTCTCTGGGGAGTGATAATATTTAAAATTATTAATTTTCATTTACGTATCCATTTATCTATATTTTATAGTCTCACTTTATTTATTTATTGTTGTACTATTGCACTATCGCATTATTACCAGTCAATGTTTTTATAATAATCGCAATTTGCGAATTTACAATTATTTCATTTTTTATATTTATTCTTGCTTTTCCCATAAAAATTAAAAATTGTAATCAATCGTAATTTCGAAGAAAAGTCGAGTTGTAGAAGGTCGAAGAATGGCAAAACGTAGAAATAATTTCAGTATTCTAAAAAAATGGTATTAACAACTACATATCGTTATTCAATAAAAGCCACAGACAGAATAACGTTAATTTCATATTCCTCAAAATTTTATATTCGTAACACAACAACACTTCTATCTTCTGAATCCTTCCATTATCTGCACAATTTTAACAATCACAAAAATCGTAGATAGTCAAATACAAGCACTAGTTTCCAAGCAAGAGTATGAAATTTTATTAAATTTCATTCCCATCGACAACGGACTAGAACCAGCGTGATCTGCAAAAGCGACTTCAGAAGCGTCTCCGTACGCCTGTACGGAAGCACATTTAGAATGTACCTGAGCGAACAATAGAAGCTGCCCTCCTCCATGGACGATCGACTTAATTGCGAAAAGCTGAAAGCTCTTGAAGAAGGTCTTGGAGCAAGGGCCACCTGACCTCGCGTATACCTGCCACTTTGGTCATGGGAACCTGCCCTTCGGGAGCCCGTGGCTAGGGTTTCCAATGTGCTATGGAACAGATGTCGATTGTCCTTCCGCTTTGTCGTTCCTGCAGGTTCTGCACACCTCGCATATACGTTTCCTACGATTCTCCCACGCCGAATGTATTGTACCGCGCGTTTTCTCTCTTTTTCTTTTTGTTGTTGTTGTTTTCTTTTCTCCGGCGAGCATTCGTATCGAGATCGATTCAGCGTATTTTCGTACTACACTGACGCTGGGGTTCAGTTTTCAACGGGGTTGCTTTCAGAAGTGCACGCTCGATGATTGACGATTGTTGTCAAATGGTCGTGTAGAGGTTCGCGTGCGAATAAGTGACGTGAATAATTGTCGTATGATATGCTATGTTTGGCGTGGAAGCCCTTGTGACGGTGAGAATTGAATGCTTTATTTTTGATGTAATTTTGTTAGACGGTTCTGCGTAATGTATGAATTTGGAGAGATGTATAATTGGAGGAAGAAATATGGCGAGTTGTAAATTTGAGAAATTAGTAAATGTCCAATGCGACGTTTTTCGATTAGGGCTGAGTCAAAGCATCTATCTGCCTGAGGTTTCGGGTCCTTATTTTCTTAAGTTAGGTTAGCTTAGGATTCCGACATTTTTCGTTTTTCGATTGGGACTGAATCAAAGCTATGGCATACTTCATGAGGATTAGACTCAGGTTTGAGACCTTATTTTCTCAGGTTTCTGTCGATTCACTTGTCGAAATGCTCAAACGTGTAAACTTCGACGCCTGACAGATTTCAAAATGGTAGCTTTTTGGAAGAACTTTGCGTAAGAAAGCTTTGGATAAACGTTCTTTCACAGATGTTTCCTCGAGAAGATTTTTGTATGATTCAAAGTTCGATTGAAAACTATCAACGAGCACGCTAATCGATGTTTCTATTCTGTCTATGAAATTTTCACCTAAGTATAGTTCAGTATTTCCATAGATACGATAAATTTCCAGGTTGAGTGTGTGTTTGACAAGTGTTGTTAAGTCATTTACGTGTCTCATTTTCGTTCGACACTTCCTCGACGTCTTTCTCGTGAATTTTACTCATCGATTCGCTTCTTTTGTTAATTCACAGCGCGATCGGTTTCTCGGCAAAGGCTTCCGGCTTGATGAAGGCCCGAAGAGACGAGCCTGTGCAACCCGGCACTAACGTACTCAACAATGAATCGGGCAGGATAATCTTGACGCCGCGTAATATTTTACATGCGTATGTACAAGTTCACACCGACCGCGTTAATTCTCGCAGGCGGAGCACGTCTCATCTACAATTTCCGCGATTCTCCCACGTTTGAACGAACATTGTTCGTTTGTCGAGTTCTCCGGACAAGGTGAATGCGAAACAAGCGTATCCTGGTCCGTGAGTTTGCATAAATCCACCGCGTTTCGCGTATCCTGAAAAGACTCACGCATAGAGAGAGAGAGAGAAAGAAAGAGAGGAAGAGAGCCTTCTTACTCTCTCCCTCTCTCTCTCCTTTGTCCCTCTCCTTTCTCTCTCTCTCCTTTTCTCTCGATTTCCCTCTCTTCTCGCTCTCCTCGTTCTCTCTCTCTCTCATTTTCTCTTTATTTCCCTCTTCTCTCTCTCTCTCTCTCTCTCTCTCAGTCTCTGTCTTTCTCTTCTCTATCCCTTTCCTTCTTTCCCTCTCTCTTCATTTCTCTCTATCTCCCTCCCTTCTCTTTATCTCTCTATCTCCCTCTCTTCTCTTTATCTCTCTATCTCCCTCTCTTCTCTTTATCTCTCTATCTCCCTCTCTTCTCTTTATCTCTCTATCTCCCTCTCTTCTCTTTATCTCTCTATCTCCCTCTCTTCTCTTTATCTCTCTATCTCCCTCTCTTCTCTTCATCTCTGTTTCCTTCTCTCTCTCTCTCTCTCTCTCCCTCTTTCTTTCTATCTTTCTTCATTTCTCTCTATCTCTCTATCTCCCTCCCTTCTCTTTATCTCTCTATCTTCCTCTCTTCTATTTATCTCTCTTTCTGTCTCTCTCTCTCTCAGTCTCTGTCTTTCTCTTCTCTATCCCTTTCCTTCTTTCCCTCTCTCTTCATTTCTCTCTATCTCCCTCCCTTCTCTTTATCTCTCTATCTTCCTCTCTTCTATTTATCTCTCTTTCTGTCTTTATCTCTCTCAGTCTCTGTCTTTCTCTTCTCTATCCCTTTCCTTCTTTCCCTCTCTCTTCATTTCTCTCTATCTCCCTCTCTTCTATTTATCTCTCTCTCTCTCTCCCTCTTTCTTTCTCTCTCTCTTGCACTCTATCTCTCTTCATTTCTCTCTATCTCTCTATCTCCCTCCCTTCTCTTTATCTCTCTATCTTCCTCTCTTCTATTTATCTCTCTTTCTGTCTTTATCTCTCTCAGTCTCTGTCTTTCTCTTCTCTATCCCTTTCCTTCTTTCCCGCTCTCTTCATTTCTCTCTATCTCCCTCTCTTCTATTTATCTCTCTCTCTCTCTCCCTCTTTCTTTCTCTCTCTCTTGCACTTTCTTCGACATCTCTCCTCAATATCTGTTCATCGACTCGTTCCTCTTCTCGGACACGCTTGTACGATTGGCAAAAAGGACACGAGGCAGTTATTCGATATAAAGACATCGGTACGCGTGTATCGGGGACTTCGAATGGAGGATAACGAGGGGAATTTTCATCGTTGCGAACGCGCCTCTATTCAGTTTGATTTGTTTCAATGACCACTGATAGCACGCTGTTTGCCGCGAATCCGTCCCTTTCTAACGCCTCTTCTCCCAACACGTGAAAATTTATACGCAGTTTGCATGTATTATTCTATGGAAATGGAGTACCTGACGCGCAGCATCCACCACTTCGTGTGTCGTGTCTCCTGCTGTTGCTATTGCTGCCTTCGGCTTTGTGCAGCAACGTATGAAAGCGTGATTTTACCCTGCAAATTTTTATGGGGGTGTGCATGAAAGGAATTATATAGGAAATCGAGCAGTCGAGTAAAATGTTACGTGCCGAGGCATGGAAGTGTTACAAGGCTTCCTGTTAGATGAGATTCAAGATTTATAATTTTCTGTAGTGTGAAATTTTCTGATACCAAGCATGAAATGGTTTGCAGCAAAATTGTTGATTATATGTATGCCGAATTAGTTCTTGAGAATTGGAACAAATGTATCGACGTATTTTTCGTATATAAGGTTAAATGTTTCGTTTATAAGGTTAAAATATTTAAATATTCTCAAATTTTAATTTTTAAATATTCTTAAATTTTTATTTTTAAAAATTCTTAAAATCTTCATATTTTTCTTCCCTTTGAAACCGTTTAAATTACGCAGACAAATGTGCCTCTTACCACCGTACCTAAAGAAGATAATTAGGCGACCCGTTTCACGTGGTCCACCCTGTACACACAATGTCGTGGCACGATTCTCATTGGGACGAATGATCGCATTAGATTTGGTTCGTTTAAGACGGAATGTAGGGCTGTTGATGAAAATTCCCAGCGGTCGTGGATAATGCCTACGATCATCCTGCCGGCTTGTTTGTTATACATTTACGTTCCTCTTCCGAAACAAAAAAAAAAAAGAAAAAACAAAAACAATCAAGATACAACACCACCACATTCCTGGAATAAGCTTGCCAGCCGCTCATTCAATGTTTCATACTTCGCGTGGAGTCACCGTTCAAGCAAAAAGTTGTAATTAACGCCGATTGCTCCGAACAGTTGCACAAACATTCTGTTACCACGGTGTTCCCTTACTAACGAGCTATGTCCACCGAGTGTTTGATTTCTGCGAAAACTTCGCGGGGCTTGTAAAGTAAGAGGAATTAAGAGACGCGCGCGCGTTCTTCTTCAGCCAGCATGCAACAGCAGAACACGATGGAGAGAAGCTGCTGGGCTCTTTGAAGTCTTGTATTTCTAATATGTCGGCTTGCCGGTTATTGAAGACACCGTTTATACTTCGGTTAGTTAGTAGACGCGGAGGTTGCCATTGGATATCTGAGAATGTTACTAAATAATGTTCGCTGGCGGAATTTCTGGTATGGAAATAATTGAGGGGGATATACGCGTGTGGAGGTGATCTGAAGGAAATATTGAAAGTCCTTGCAAAAACGGATTAGAAAATTTTATACCTTCGTGGGATTGTTGATAAGATAGGAATAATTTATTTTTCACATGTGTAACGCTTTTATGGATATTCTCTTTCTTTCGGATCTGCTGAAATGGATTTGTGAACTGGTCGTTTCAGTTTCATCTGTTTACATTAATTGAAGGATTCTGTATTGCAACGTTGTAATTAATAAATTTAATAAAGTGATTAATTAGTACAAATTATTATTTTGAAAATCATTCTGTAGCAATGAATGCCCAACATACTCATTTGTACATTTAATTTGTATCTGTTGTGAAAAGTCGTATGATGACAAAAAGAATATAGCTTTTTCTTTGAAAAAGTAAACTTGACTAGAAGATAAATAGTTAGAGCAACAATAATTGCGTCTTTTCTTTTTTCGTTTCTCCTGAAAATTTTACTTTTTTGGTTCTTGAAACATTGTGGTTCACTAAATTCTGCTCAATTATAAACATCTTCGTATAATTTTTCTGTGCTTTAAAAATGACCTAACAATAAGCGAAACTCTTCATAGCACCTTTATTCTTCACAACTGTGCTCCATTTCATTAACCCTTTCTCTCCAAGTAGGACGTATGTCCCACTTGAGTATTGGAAGAAAAATTCATCTCAATTTGAGAAAAGTAAATAGATCGGTTATTCGTCAAAATACCCATTCTAACTCCAATTATATCATCGTATTCTTCACAAACAAACGTTTCTCTTTCTCGACAGTAACTCATACCTAGGAAGCGTTACATCTACTTGAGCATACTCGAACAAAAAGTGATCTCAATTGAAAATCCATTACAGACGTGATAATTGGTAGATAAATAAGAAATTCTTGAAAAAGTAAACAAACCGATTATCCGTCAAAATACCCATTTTATCTCCAATTGTATCAACATTTTTGACAAACAAACGATCCTTTTCTTCGACAATAACTCGTACTTAGGAAGCGTTCCATTCCCCGCTCACATTCCATCCGTCGAAAAGACCATTTTCACGTGACAGTTAAGTTCCATGTGGAGAACATAATCTCCGAACTGGGACCTGCCACGATCTCGGCAAATCCGCTTTCTACACTGGTCGAATCGATGGCCGTGGGCTATGGAAATCCTTTCGAAAAGAGATTCGTCGAGGACAGGGCGAGAGCGGTGCTCGAAACCGCGAAATCTGTGTCAGGCGACGAGCACGTTCGAGGACGCTTGGGACACCATAGTTTTACTTTCTACGGGGCGGCGGTCGAAGGAGACGAGAGAAAAAAGAAGCGAGAGGCAGATAAGGAATTAAAACGACGAAAGAAAAAGGAAGCAGCGTCGTTGTCGTGTCGCGTCGCGTCGACCGAAATATCACGGCACCGATTTCGTTCACTTTGCTCGACGCGTGGACGAATCATCGAGTCTCTCCTCGATCCTCCAAGTTACACTCTGGATGCAGTAAACGTATGTTAACATTGGACGGCATATCGAGCAATAAAATGGAACCGGTTCTTCGAAATCGCAAAAGGAAAGATGCATTTTCTCGACTCGTCATCGTGCACGTAGAGACGCGTGCTTTTTGTTGGAAATATGGAAGAGGACGTGAAAGAATGGGGGGAATTGTTTATGCTTTAAGTAAAGATAGCGTGAGAATGTTTAGGAACGACGTGTGACAAATTGTCGTTTGCGGAATGGTTATCGAGAAGTTGTTACAGAAATGATTAAAAACAAATGTATTGAAAAAGACAATTTTCACGTGGAATGATTATCGAGTAGTTGTTACAGAATCCGTGTCCTCCGAAGTATTGTCCTGGCGTCGATATCGGAAAGACGAAGGATCGTGCGAGGGAAGGGTAAAGGAGAAAAGTGAGGAGGCTGAAGGGTTGTTCGCGTGTTCGTAAATTTGAAATTGTTGGTTGTCCTGTGTACGATACTGTTCTGCGTTAAATAACATGCAAAAGTGGTTCGTCGAAATAATTGAATTTATTCTGGCTTTTTATTCGATCCTATAATATTTCGATTCAATTGTAGATTTTAATTTAACCATTTATAACGTCCAGAAGTGACCATTTTATGTCGAACGATTGTAGTAAATTTACTATAATTATTCTAACTTTAAATAATATAAGAATGCAGTTTTCTTTATCCTGGGAGAAATGGGGAGCGGGTAGGGTGACTCTTCGGTAGCTTTCCAAGTCAAGCTGCATTCCTCGCGACTAATGATAAGATGGGTGACCGCCAACGTTGGAAAAAAAATTTATG
>NW_017100696.1:156495-161804 GCF_001263275.1 Habropoda laboriosa | reverse complement strand
TCTACAAAGGCGGGCGCGAAAACCATATCTCCTCTACCCAAACTGACGCCTTTCGGTTCCGACCAGGGTGACAGTGTCAGAGATATTACCGTATTAAGCGAAAGAAAGAGGGTTTGGTTTGTTAGCTAAATATTATGCAGTGGTCTATATTTGGCTGTTACGGTATCCTGCGGAACATGAACGTACACGTAAACTGAGCAGATTTTCTGAAGGCAAATACGGCACATTTTTATTGAAGGAAAAGTACGGATAAATTTTGTAACTGTAATAAGAGAAAATCACATTTTGATTTAATTATTGTCTTTAACGAATTAGACAAAATAAACAAATCAAATTTTCTACATTTTTATTATTAAATATTAATACTGAAGTACCTATTTACTCAAGTAATGGTTGCACATATTTATTTGAAGAAGAAATCGCCTTCATTATTCAAAATTTCTTCATACAACTGATCACAGTTTACATTCATATTGAATTTCGCGATTAATGTGTTTTCAAAGCGTTCAATCCTTTTCATCGTCCAAATTCTACTTATTTATGAAAATTTTAATTATATATATATTTTTGTACATTTATAGTTTTTTAAAATCAATACAAAATTTAAATCAGTACGTCTGGTCCCTTTAAAAGTGCATAATATTCAGTTTCTACAGATTCGCCTTTATCAAAGCGTATTTTTCTTTTTCTACTGACTTCTTAAATCGGCACCTTCAAAATATCGCAACGCATAAGTCAGATTTTTCCAGTTAAAACCGTTAAATTCCACTAGAGACTTCAGTCTATCAATGCGTGGAAAAGTGAAATGCACAAAGGATGCTAATGAAACACGACAACAGTGTTTCGAAACAAGTTGCACACGTTCATCAATCTCATCGGCTATTCACATTTATGCGCATCGCATCTCGTGAAAGTCAATCAAGTAACGAAGACGTCATTCATCCTACCTTCGTTAGAAATAGTTCATACAAACTCTTTCGCTCGCTTCCGAGCCATTCGAAGCCGATAGAAAGAAAAATATCTAAAATTCCAAACTGCCGACGAACCATCGATACACTCTCAACTTTACGCCGCGATAATAATTTTCCGCATTCCAACTCGAATTTTTCCCCAGTTCACGTCCAAGTGATAATACGCAAAATACAATCGCCATCAACGGAGGAAACAATGGCCGACGTCTAACGGAACGTTTCTTAGTCGGTCGTACGTTTCACAAATAAACGACAATCGCCGGTGTTTCTCGCCTGGCGTTTTTCCACCGTGGAGCACGTCGAACATCGAAGACCCAATCACCCACATTTTACGGTCAGCTTACTCTCGCTGGTTTTAATGGCTCCGAGCTCTGCAGGAGCGTGTAAACGCGTGCAGCAATGCTACACGTGCCGCGTTTAACCTCTTGCACCTCCATTTGTTGCCGGAGGATGCAAGGCTAACCGCGTATACCGGCGAACGTTTTCGCGTAAAAATATCACCGGTAACAGAGCCGTTCGATCAGCTTTTCGCGTTTGTTCGCTAGTTCGAACTATTCACCGAATGGGCTCTTCTTTGGATGAATGCGAATTCATCTCGCGTTAACGTTCGCGAGAATTTCTGCTTCTTGGTGAGATTAGCGTCGATTCGAATCGTTGAAGGGTTTGTTCAATTAGGCGGTGATTTTTGAGAGTGAAATATTTGTCGTTGATGTTTGTGGGATATGTTGGTTTGTACGGTTTGTGGAAACTTGGGATACTTTTGTTCCAATTTATTCTTAGAGGATGAGTGTGTGTTGTGGACGTTATCTTGGTGTTTGAGCGTTATCAAGACGAAAATTATGATCATTCGAATGACTTTATCTTATCTCCGGGACGTTGCATATATCGGGGTCTTGAATTAGTAATGTTCGTTTCTGTTGTTTATGAGAATTTGTGAAGATACGTAGGAGTGTTCGTTTGAAGAATTTCTTCAATCTTAGGAAAATTAAAGATATTTAATTTTTGCATTAAAATTTGTAATATTTTAATTTCCATATTTCAAATTTATGATATTTTAATTTTCATATTTCAAAGTTGTGTAATATTTTAATTTCCACATTTCACGTTTGTAATATTTTAATTTCCACATTTCAAATTTGCAATATTTTAATTTCCATATATCAAATTTATGATACTTTAATTGCCATATTTCAAATTTGCAATATTTTAATTTCCATATATCAAATTTGCAATATTTTAATTTTCACATTTGTAATATTTTAATTTCCATATTTCAAATTTGCAATATTTTAATTTTCACATTTCACGTTTATAATACTTTAATTTCCATATTTCAAATTTCTGATATTTTAATTTCCATACTTCAAATTTGTAATATTTTAATTTCCATATTTGAAATTTGTAATATTTTAATTTCCATATTTGAAATTTGTAATATTTTAGTTTCCATATTTCAAATTTTTGATATTTTAATTTTCATATTTCAAAGTTGCGTAATATTTTAATTTCCATATTTCAAATTTGCAATATTTTAATTTCCATATATCAAATTTGCAATATTTTAATTTTCACATTTGTAATATTTTAATTTCCGTATTTCAAATTTGCAATATTTTAATTTTCACATTTCACGTTTGTAATATTTTAATTTCCATATTTCAAATTTGTGATATTTTAATTTTCACATTTCACGTTTGTAATATTTTAATTTTCACATTTCACGTTTGTGATATTTTAATTTCCATATTTCAAATTTGCGTAATATTTTAATTTCCACATTCTAAATTTCCAATATTTTAATTTTCACATTTCACGTTTGTAATATTTTAATTTCCATATTTCAAATTCGTAATATTTTAATTTTGATATTTCAAATTTTTGCTATTTTAAAAATACTTTAAACTACCAATTGGAGATATCGTGATCATTGATTGGTTTAGAAATAATAGTAATAAAAGTATTAATAGAATTAAATCATCTTTTTTTTTATTTATTTCAAAATAATAGTGAACAAATTACTCAATTATATTAGCATGAACAATATTGAATTATAGATATTTTGCCCGTTAGCTCATATCTTCTTTATTTAATAATACGTATAAATATAATAGATGCCACAGAGGCGTCAGGATCTGTTTTCATTACCCGAGGATTTCAAGCATTTTCACCTGCAATTAATCGTTTAGCTAATTTATTCGGATGGTTTAACAGGTCTATTTGAATATTTATTTGTGTACCTTGCAGTTTCCTTTTTTACCGATGCTATTTGGATTGCATCGTATATAATTTTCTATCATCAATATAGTACTTGATTAAAAAATAGCAGATAAAATTACAATTAAGACGCACCGTATATTCTTGTCTCAACCTTGGCAACCAGTCTCAAACAACCACACGCTCTGAACTTACTCTTATCTCGAAGACGCAATACGATTACCCAATATTAGAACAACATACCATTATATTAGCAACTAAGTTCGCGATCTTTACATTCTTTAAACAAACTTACTTATTAAAATCGAATAAACAACAATTTTCAATTAAACCAAGCACCATTTGAATCAATTATCTTTCGCCCTATCTGGGCCAACTTACCAACTTATCCGTCTATGTTATTATCTACTATGCTGTTTTGGATGAATACTAGTTAACTGCATAAGTAATTACAGAGAAATATTTTCAAAAAATCTCTAATATAATAGCAAACGACTGCCTCTCAAGTCTGACTGATCGCAAATTTACCTTCTCTCCAACATCTATTTCAACAGAAATACCAACCACACGCTACCCTAAAACAAACGAGAACAACACATCAACTGTTCATCCTACGAAATTGCAAAAAAAAAGCAAAACCACACTCGCGTGTCAATTCTCCAACAATTTCCATCCAATCTCCCGCCAATAGCTTCGTTACAATTACAAAAAGCCACGAAATCACAAAACATCAGCTCGCGGATATAATTGACCAACCCGACAGTAAAATGCAACGGTAACCGATAATTTCACGCGATCGTCCCGAACGTCTTGTTAGTTAATAACTATCTGAACCACCTCTGCACGTGAATCGCGTGTGTCTATAGCTGTGCAGGTCGGGCGTCGTATTTCATATTTTACGGTACCTCGGCGGTATATACGTAGGCAAAAGCACCAAACACCTCTCCTCTCGCCGTCGTGTTTTGCACCCGAAGGCAAAATTTTTGCACGCCTGTTCGGCTCGCGTGTGCTGCACACGCGGCGGTTGCAAGCCACGACGTCTAAACGTCAAGTGGAATAAAGTCCGGCATGCGCCCAGCCATAACTGTAATGCATCTCGCGTCACCTATGATCTCGCACCGTTACCTTGAAATAGGTGAGCAAGCCAGTTAGTGGCTGTGGTTCGTGCCACAAACTCGATCTACAAACTCGAGTTACCGAGTGGACAAATAACAGAGAGAAAGATTGTTGCGAACCGGCCGGGGAGAAGAAGCACAGTGATTACGCGGTTTTTCGTGGGAAGCGGAGAGAGAAAAGGGGGGGGGGGGGGGGCAGGAACAGGCGGGTGGAGAAGAGAGAGAGAGAAAAAAAGGAAAAAGGCGGTTGGAGAGATGAACACGGCGACGGGAAGCGAGCGTTTCCGGTGTCCGAGGTGACATCCTGATGCATCTATTTCTGGAGGAAACGAGGGAGGAGGCGAGGCTCACGGCTCGCTGGTTGGTGGGGGCGAGGCGTAGAATTTTTCGGTTGCATGAATGAAAAGCCCAGTCGAGGAAGTCAGCTAGACTGTGCACAGTGTCGTGTCTCTTCTGGCTTCGTTCTACCTCGCTGCGTTTTCTCAAAGAAAACGTGGGTGTCTCCTCTCTCTCTCTCTCTCTCTTTGTAATTCGATGCTGATCATCAATCGTTACACGTTGCCGACTTTCCACGAAATCCTGACGATCGAACGGGTTTATCGGAGAACACGCTGCTCTGATTCTTCATGAGAAGTTTGCGGTTCGGGTGGATAAGTGTTCCCGTTTTGCACGATGAATCGTGACGAAATGGTACTCGGGCGAGTTAAAAGGCGTGCGAGCAGCTTCGGAGCTGCTTGCTGGATTTGGACGGAGAACGGACGGACTAGGATGAAGGTAGATTTTTTGATTTTGTCAGTGTGAGAAATGTTCGTTTGCGACGAGTTTGGAGTTTGAAATGGGAAGTGTTGTTTGTGTGGTTTATGGTGAAAGAACACTTTTTGTGGGATTTATGTTTGATCGACATGGGACATGTCATGTTTTATGTACTTTTTTTTTTGCTAATCAGTTCGGGTAGAATTCCGGGGAAATTAATTATTGTTTAATGTGGCGTTCTTAAGCG
Organism: Habropoda laboriosa; assembly: GCF_001263275.1. Taxonomy (NCBI): domain Eukaryota; kingdom Metazoa; phylum Arthropoda; class Insecta; order Hymenoptera; family Apidae; genus Habropoda; species Habropoda laboriosa. Next base: position 156,504 of record NW_017100696.1, on the reverse strand, counting down.
TGTACTTTC
>NW_017100696.1:155656-156436 GCF_001263275.1 Habropoda laboriosa | reverse complement strand
AAAAGCAACTTAGCTGCTTCATTTTCACGCACATTTTATTACATATTTTTCGAACCATAATTTATTCAAAATTTTTCAAAATTTCCATGTCTATACCGTAACACTATTTAACCCTTTGCACTCCAATTGCGCTGCTACGGCGACATGGAGCACTTTAACGTGTAAAATTCCGGTACTTTTATATTACCAAAACAATGCAAATTAAAGTAAAAAATAGAAATAAGTAAATTTATAAGCGTTAAAAATCCTTTTGTTTTTATTTTTCAAAACGAAACTTTGGAGTTTTAGAAGTTTCACGATTAATCTTATCGAGAAACGCTTGGAGCGCAAAGGGTTAATAAATATTCTATAATTTTACACGTTCCATGCTACAAAAAAGTTAATATAGAAATGTTTTCTTGACATCAAATATGCTCATTTATTGTTCATTTATTATTCAGTGAAAATTAAAATAGTAGATAAAATTGTTTCTTCGAATTTGAAAATATTTCGTTTCACTTTGCAATTTATCCGAAAGTTTACTCGTCCATTGTAGATTACATTAGGAAACGTAAACCATAAAATTGTGTTTTACTTGGACGTATGATAGACGAGCAATTTGAAGAAAAAAATCTAGATTGGGTGGTTAGGAATTCGCTGGAAAATTATTTATCGCGTTAATTTAAGATTGCAAATATGTTTTACTACTGGCAAACAGAATTGCACATCAGAGTGTTCAATCTTTTTTACGCGATTTTACACGCAGGGAGCATACCTATGTGAGATAATTTCAGACGGACT
>NW_017100696.1:150111-155633 GCF_001263275.1 Habropoda laboriosa | reverse complement strand
TCTTCAAGCCAGCCCTTCTTTCTTCTCAGCCATTTATAACGACAAACGTTTTAATTTTTTGCACAGATTATGATTCTTGTTCAAATGTCCGTGTCGAATGAGCCGGTAGATTTAGCACAATCAGAGCTCCAACGTAAGCTTTTTACGTTACAGGCAACGCTCGTCCTTACAACGAGGCCATTAGCTGGCTTATTTCGACTCGCGAGGAAGAGGCAAGAAGATGTAATATAAATCGGTGGCAAAAAATCGCAATTTCCCTTGCAAACCGAAACGTCGCCGCTCGACTTCGGGATAATGATATGCTTGAAAAATCCGACGCGAAAGCCCCGAGAAATTTCATTAATACACTCGTTGATATTGTCCGTCGTTCGATTAAAATACCGCAATAATTCCACGCGAATCCTGTTCGAAAACTAACGGAGAAAGCGTTTGCTAAGTTTCACTTTCACAAAATAGACGGAAAAATGTCGGGGAACACCCTGAAATGCAAATTAAAGGTCCGGTAAGTGTAACGTTGAGTTGGTATTAAGGTGATATTATTCGAGATTGGGACGTAAATTGAAAACGGGCAGATTACAAGGAGAGGGTAATGATAGCGTGAAAGGATTTCATTAGGTTTTCACAGAGAGCACGCTGCAATTTATGCAAAATGATACATGCCAGAAAAATGGTAATGCGTGTAATTCGATCATTAAGAATTGCTTTCGGAAAAATTGTAGAGCACTTTTCTTTCGAATATTTATTACTGCTTTTTTTTACTGTTATCGAAAGAGACGTTCATTTTATGTTTCTATACGATATTCGTGTTTGTGCTGTTAACAATTGAACGATCTGTCGTATTCGCTTTAAAAAAAACATTCAATTTAATGAATTTTTTTGTATATATATATATTTTCAAATATTTTATATGTTACTGTAGACAGAATTACTTTGTTCTAGATAGAGTATTTATCGCTACTACTAAATTTCAAATATCATCAATTATTGCAAATTTGTAATTTCAAAACTTTATACTCTGACTCTTTTTTTTTGTTAATTAACGTTTTAATTGGGGTGCTAATTTGCCGTAAGCGTCTTCTGTGCACGCTGCATCAAATGGATCATGACCTTTTTTTTGTTCCTTAAAAAAAACAAATGATGTATCGGGTTCAAATTTACCTGTGTCATTTTCGAAGTTCCACGACGAGTTAACTCGTCATCTCCAGTTAAAGTATTAACAATGGTAGCGGTAAATTTCGTAAAAAAATAATAGTTTTCGAAAATTCTTTACCACCACAATGCAGGACATCAAAAATCGCACAACTTTGGATTTAACATTTTTTCCATATCTTGTACAGTTCCGTAAATATTCGCGACAATATGAAAACTCACCATTTCCCCCGAGGTGTTCTCACCCCTAGGACAAGTATTACAAAATTCCCCAGAAATGGATTTATTATTAGCGTCGATTGAACTACATTTCCGCAAACTTTCAAATTTTAAAAATTTTCCAACTACCAAATTTCTCTCTTCTAGCTCAAATACTCTCCATTCACCTGACTCTCGTTCCAGATTAACCCTTTCACTGCTAAAGACGTATATATACGCTCTCTAATATTCATCAATTATACGAAAGGCGTATATATACGTCCAATGAAATTTTCCACAATACATCTGCTGTTTTACCAAATTGTTGCAACAGTAGGCCTCAATCGACCCAAATTAACATCGACAGCAGTTTCGAAATTGTCCAGTGCGTGCAACGCATTTTTCAGCAAATTCCAGTGCAGCTGCATCTGACGGTTCTAAGTTGTAGCACGCCGCAGTCAAAGGGTTAAACAGTCCTCCTACACTTTATGTCGGGTGACCCAAGTTAATTTATAAATATTTAGTGTCGGGGCCTCCTTACCCAAATAGGAAACCTCGAAAGGAGAATAGAGAGGGAGTGGTTGGCGTAGCGCGCAAAGCTTCGGCTTGCTAAACCGAAGGTCCCGGGTTCGATTCCTGGTTGAGTCCGTCAATATTTTTCCGTCGTCGATTTCTACAATACAGTACATCACGATTTACATTTCTCTACTAACAAGCTAATACGTTAAAATTAACCCTTTCGCGACGTCGGAACTAGTCATCAGTACACGTCGTGCCATTAGTGCACACCGTACGCATTAAGAGTGTCTCGCGCTTTTGGAGCTCCCAGTGTGTCCGTGTAAAATCTTAGAGGATTTCGTTGGAACAGCAGAGGACTTGAGGGTGTATCGGATAAAGGGAATGTTGTTGAGGCCTTGTTCTGTATTTCAAAATAAATCTTCTCTTTGAGTTGTTGAGGCGACGCGCTTAGCGGATGCCGGATATAACCGGCGCTAGCCAGTGTGAAGCATTCAGTGGATGCCGGATATAACCGGCGCTAGTCGCGAAAGGGTTAAGGAATTAGGCAGTGACGAGCCACAGCTCACAAGCTGCACAAAAGGTAGAGAAATGAGCAAAAAAAAAAAGTCTCCTACACTTATTACCAGCCAAACTACCTGTACACGATACATTGTGTTTCGATACACCTACGGGAGCGTGATTCTCATCCCTATTTGGCATGGTTGGTCGAGTGATTTTCGCGAATGGGCTGGATCGTCGATGGTGTTTCCAGGTGTGCCTCGTAATCGCGAGATTGGATGTGTCGGAGCGTTTACGCGGCACGCACGAGGTGAGGAGCATTTTCACGCGAGCCCCCGTGCACGCTTCATCCCGGAAAAATGCACGCCACTTCGCCACGGCATGTGGTGTATATGATATGCACTTATACGGCCAGCTCGAGACACACGTGGGCATACTACATGCACTTTTTTCCCTGTCTCCACACCCTGTTCTCTCTTCACCGGTCGCGGAACGTTCTGCCGGTGCCGTCTATACAACGGGTGGCCAATTCTTTACAATTAACCCTTTGACGCTCGAATTTTTCTCAATTTCGTATTGCGCCAAGGACGATCAATTTTATATTTTATTTTCTAGGCGTGTAGAAATAAGTTTTCTCATTTATTTATAATGGTGTGACTTAGATTTTTGCGGTAGAATAGAGGGGATAGCGCAATACGGAAGGTGAGAGAAAATAATGAAACAAAATTGCACTTTTCGTGCAATGAAATTAGAAGGGTAGAATTGTCGAGTTTCCTTTTTATCCGGGCGATTATTTTACCAATGCAATTAATCGTTTAAAATTTTTAATTTTAATTTGAAAATCTGTTTTGGTGAACTACATATGTTAGTAATATTATTCATCTGATTATTTTACGATTCATTTTGTATTATAATTTAATGTTTAACACTCGGCGAGAAATTTGCAGGAAAACTGTTTTTCCCATAACTCGGGAAGATAATAATAATAACGGAATAATGGAAGGTTTGTATTTTGTCTTTAGTTTCAAGGAAAGATCTAACGGTGCAAGAGATCGGTAAAGATGAAAACATTTAGTGCATAAGCTGTATAGAAGGGCAAATTGGTGCTGGAAAAATTTGAACGGGAATGGTTATGTTTAGAGTTTTATCAAACGCTTAATATTCAAACTACGTATCATCTGGGACAATTAGAAGTGAAACTGCTGTTTCGAGCACCCAGTATTAAGTACTTAGGTACTACCTAGAGCATCTTATAGTTGGAGTACCTGGTACTTAAAGTAATTAGTGCACAGAACGCCTAAAAGTCGGTAATTTCTAAAGTAATTATCGTATTTCTCGATATTACGGTATCATTTAAAAAAAATGCAGTTTTACCTCCAGTTAGAGTTCACAGTAACAGTTTCGAACGATTCAAGTCTTTTACATTTTTCGTTTTCACTCGATTCATCATTTTTGAATAAAAAAAAGACGAATTACCAAATATGACTCTAAAATTACAAAATTTTTAAAAATCTTATAGCAAAATTTCAGGTAGAATAAATCAGTTAATTCTGCGCTGTCTATTCTGCGCTGTCCAAAAAGTTGACAAAATTTTATAATAATTAAAATTTTCCTTCACTTCGATCTTGAAATTAATAAAATTGATCGTGAACCTCTGGAAATATTTATCAATGGATGTTTCACACTTTTAAAAAGGAAATTAATGTTTTTCGTAAAAAAGCAATGATTTAAAAAATTTTCTTTTTATTAAGTGGTCATCTTGAAAGAAATTGCATTAAAGAAATGAAATATTTGTAGTTAATGTGTAAGAATTTGCGACAGGTAACAATTCATTGACTTCTTTACCTAGTTGATACATGCGAAGATCTTTACTCTATGAATGATGACACGCATAAAACACTTCTTTCCTGTTTCTCCGTTTTTAGAATGCAAAGTTGAACAAGTGGTTGATGTTTAATACAGCGAGCATTCTCGTAAACGTGAAGATGCTTACACGTTGCTCTTAATGTCGTTAGTATACATTAATGTCGTGGTTTTCAGCAGCCGCATTAATTCCCGACAGTTGTGATTAATAGTAATAACCATGTTACAGTGTCTTCTATATACATTATGGCACGCATTAAATGTATTTGGTAATATCCTTAATATTCACTAGTGACCTTTCACTTCTGCTTACGCGTGGGCTCTTGATTAATTGCGTACAGAATATTCGTATTGAGCGTTACGTGAGATTCTTTTCATTTCGAAAGTTGAATAATACGTTTTGTACTAGGCATACATTTCCTTACGTAATCGTTTCTTGTTAGTAGTAAGAATATCTAAACGTTTTGGCGAAACATTGAAATCATTTGGATACAAAATTGTTTACATAAAATTTGGGAAAAATTTGGATAAAATATTGAAATCATTTGCATACAAAATAATTTACATAAAATTTAGGAAAAGTTTAGATGAAATATTGAAATCATTTGGATACGAAATAATTTGCATAAAATTTAGATAAAAATTGAAATCATTTGGATACGAAATAATTTGCATAAAATTTAGGAAAATTTCGGATACAACGTCGAAATCATTTGGATACGAAATAATTTGCATAAAATTTAGGAAAATTTTGGATACAACGTTGAAATCATTTGGATACGAAATAATTTACATAAAAAATTGAAATCATTTGGATACGAAATAATTTGCATAAAATTTAGATAAAAATTGAAATCATTTGGATGCGAAATAATTTACGCAAAATTTAGGAAAAATTTGGATAAAATATTGAAATCATTTCGATACAAAATTATTTACATAAAATTTAGGAAAAGTTTAGATAAAATATTGAAATCATTTGCATACAAAATAATTTACGTAAAATTTAGGAAAAGTTTAGATGAAATATTGAAATCATTTGGATACGAAATAATTTGCATAAAATTTAGATAAAATATTGAAATCATTTCGATACAAAATTATTTACGTAAAATTTAGGAAAAGTTTAGATAAAATATTGAAATCATTTGCATACAAAATTATTTAGATAAAAATTTCGAGAGAATATAGGTAAAAATTGAAATCATTTAGATAAGAAACTGAAATCATGTAGATACAAAATTATTTACATAAAATTTAAAAAGAATTTAGATAAAAAATTGAAATCATTTCGA